>NC_056453.1:32837029-32889529 GCF_018296145.1 Oncorhynchus tshawytscha
GAGTGTGTGTGCGTGTGTGCGTGCGTGTGTGTGTGTGTGTGTGGGAGCGGTCGGAGGGAATGTAGCAGGTTGGAGGATATCGTCCACTTAGCTGGCCTTCTATGGACAGGAGGGCTCTCAAATATTCACCCTGGTCTGCCCTGCCAAGAGAAGGTCCGTTTCCACACACACACCCAACGCATGTCCAAGGAAAATACAGATTTCTGTGAGAGGATCCCTCCTGAGAGAGATTCATTTAAAAAGTGTATTCATGAGTTTCTTTTTAAGTTGGGAAAGATTTCTTTATACAGTATGTCCAAGCGAAGTAAATAAAACAACACATGGGGCTCTATTTCCCTACCAGCTCTCATAGTCTCACATCAGAATTAGATGTTCATCCATTTTTCTCAAACGTCAAATTTAGTGTTTACGGTTAGGTTAGACATTAACTCTGAATGGTTAAGGTTAGACATTAACTCTGAATGGTTAAGGTTAGGCATTAACTCTGAATGGTTAAGTTTAGGCATTAACTCTGAATGGTTATGGTAAGGGTTAAGGTTTGGGATAGGCTTAAAACAAAAATATAAAAAACAACTTTCTATTGCTGTATTCGTAGTTAGTAAACCTAGCAAAACCCAAACTTACTTGAAGGTAACAGCGCTCACTTTTGCCCCTGGTGGCAGGTTTCCAAGTCATCTCCCGATATCATCAGACATGGATGGATGTCGAATACTGACTTGTATCACAGGTGACCTGGCTGCTATTTACCTAAAACAGTTAGTTTGCAATTTCAGCATGTAAAAACTGGCGCTCTGGCGTTTTCCAACCCATGCACAAGGTTCATCCATTTACCTGTCAATATCAGCTCGCTTGCGCTAAGGTGGGAAGAGTGGAAATATTTGAGATGTGTCCTTTTAAAATAAGTGGCAATTTCATGTGGTGCATATTGGGAGATTTAAGACCAATGAAAAGCAGGTCTTAAGCCTCATTCACATTACCCATAAGCACTATGTTACGTTGCACCGCATGTCATGCATTTCAATGGAGACGTCCACAATGGTGTGAAAACGCAACGCCCCCTTGAGGTTCAAGACTCCGTTGTGAGACGGACACCGCAACTTTTACATTTTTAAAACTTTGAGTCGTCTTCAGTAAAGCCAGAGTCCATCGAAGAACAGGAAGTTACCAAAATATAGAAGAAGATGAAAATATGTGTTTTCGGTGATGGCTTTATGGGATAGCTAGCAACTTGTAAGCAATTACCAATTTCTATAAGTGAATACCATTTTAATAGTAATGTTAAATAATAAACATGGACTGTTAAGCCAAGTACTATATATGACAGTTTTTTTAATGTTTGTGAAGTTATTTTTAATGCTAATTGTTAGGTGGAGGTCGCTAGCCACAATTTAATCTTCAACCTAGCCTGGCTTTTAGCTAGCTAGCTGCTCTGCAGTGCAACCTAGCCTGGCTTTTAGCTAGCTAGCTGCTCTGCAGTGCAACCTAGCCTGGCTTTTAGCTAGCTAGCTGCTCTGCAGTGCAACCTAGCCTGGCTTTTAGCTCGCTAGCTGCTCTGCAGTGCAACCTAGCCTGGCTTTTAGCTAGCTTGACTTGCAATAAAGTTACAGAAACAAGTTGAGGAAAAAGAAACTAAACATATCATGTTTTATTATCACCTGAAACTATATATTCATCCTGTCTCGAATGAAAAGGTCATACTTTGCAATCTCCCCAAATAAATGTGATCTCTCAGCAGAGACAGGCTCTCCTCCATCTTGCTTTACAAACATTACCTTTGTCCATTCAGTATTCGGGAAAGACTCTGTTCAATGCATTTTGGTACACCACAAGTACATTCATTTCCAATGGAATGCTGCAAACACAGCAGTGCATTGCAGAGGCAGTTGCAGTGTGTTCTGTGTGTTGCATAAGTTTGATTTATCGAATGTATGTGTCAAACTGTATGTGTAGATGGCTTGATAGAAATGGTAGCAGAAGGTGAATGTTGAACTTTTGTTGCAAACATATCCAGATGGCACTGCTATGAACCACACCAAACGCAGCGTTAAATTGGATAGTAATGTACTTCTGGTGTACCACATCTGGTACACCACATCATTGCATTTTGGTACACCATAATTACATTAATTTCCAATGAAACGCTGCGTGTGTGCGTTCGGTGTGGTGCATATGTTGGATTTACCAAAATGCAATGCCACTGTCGGTGTGATCGAAGCGTTAACGTGGTTGTTTGTAACGGCATGGATTTTGTGAGTGAAAGCGCAACCTATCCAGCCACAATGCACAGTGCCCAAGAGAGGAGAGGGTAACCCTCACATTAATAAACATCAAAAACGACTTTTTTCTTCTCCATTTGGTTTGATTTGATTTAAAACCAAGCGTTATATGCCCTCAATGAAGGCATTTTTGGGGGGTCCTGCCCAATGCGTTCGCAAAGTAGTCAAGCTTATCAATAAAGGATTTGACTCGTAAGACTGCTTTGAAATAAATCTTAATTAAAGTTAAGCAAAAAAATGAGCGGAAATCCCTTTTGATCTAGGCCTACATTGTTTTAGCCCGTGCGTAAAACCCCTCCATGTAGGCTATCTGTCCATTTGCCATCATGAAAAGAGAGATGAGATGATGCTGGTGACCCTTGTATTCAGAACTTATTTTCCTGAAACAATGGCTTGTTTTTCGTTTAATTTGATTAAAAAACAAACACCGCCCTGGCTTTATGATGAAAATGTCCAGCTCGCATGCAATGGAATTCAGGAACAGTCTGCTATTTCTGGAGAAGCGTGAACACGATCTGTAAGATGGGGTCCATTATGTTTATATGTCAATGTAGGTTTATTTACCCGAGTGCTGTCCTAATTCTGGTCTTTGGATTATATACGAGGATCTAGCACCCGATGTAAATTCATATAAGGTGGAGTCGTGCACGTTTATCTTTCCATTATGTTTATAAAACATGATATTTGGGATCAGTAGAAAGGTGAGTGGAAATGATTTTTATATTGGATCTTTGCCCAGCGTCTGTGAAAAGTTTGGAAGTGCATAAGAAGCTCCACGTTCTGCGTTCCGGTGATATTATATGCCCGCGGGGAGCAATTATGGTGTCTGTAGCTGTATTTAGTCGATTTTAAACAAGTTGTTTCGTTTTTAATTTGATAAGAAGGATTCACTCTTTTTTAAGCCTTATCAATAGTGAATTTCATCTTGCTTATTGACTATGGTTGGCATGTCCATGGCTCAGCCTTTGGCTCAATCATCCAGTTTGCTGACAACACCACAGAGCCTTGTTCACACTGGCAGTTTGAAGTGACTCAAATCCTAGTTTTTTGCATATCTAATTCTAATCTGTTATTTTTCCTGCAGTCTGAACAGCCAAAAGGCACATGGAATCAGATATTTCAAGCAACACCTTCATAGGTGGCTTAAAATCAGATTCAAATCTAATTCCTGGACATGTGACTTGTGTCTGAACGGTCAAATGGATTGATTTGCCCTCAAGTGTTTTTTAGACTGTCATTTGGCAGATCTTGTTGCTTGCTACTCAGTTGGCAGTTTGACAAGAACATTTGGTAGCTAACTAGCTTGTTAATTGTTTACAAACAAATGAGTGAGTGACTGTGCTAGAAAGTTAAATAGCTGTACCTAGCTAGATAGTTGATTACAGATTAGTGTCCCGCTCTTTGAAAGCGACAGCTCTAGCCCTTAGCTCAATAAGGATGTTGCCTGCAATCCATGGCTTCTTGTTGGTATATGTACGTATGGTCAATGAAGCCGGGGACTGATGTGGTAAACTCCTCAATGCCATCGGATGAATCCCGGAACATATTCCGGTCTGTGATAGCGAAACAGTCCTGTAATTTAGCATCCACTTCATCTGACCATCTATTGATCACGTCACTGGTACTTCCTGTTTGGAAGGAAGATAGCGTTATGGTCATATTTTCCAAATGGAGGGCAAGGGAGAGTTTTGTATGAGTCTCTGTGTGTGGAGTAAAGGTGATCTAGAGTTTTTCGTCTCTAGTTGCACAGGTGACATCCTGGTAGAAATGAGGTAAGATGAATTTCAGTTTTCCTGCATTAAAATCAAATGTGTCACTGTCCAATACTTTAGGAGCTCACTGTAGATGAAAACTCTCTTGGTAAATAGTATGGTCTACAGATTGTCATGAGGTAACTCAGACGAGCAGAATCTCAAGGCTTCCTTAATATTAGAGATCACGCACCAGCTGTTGTTGACAAAGAGACACACACCACCCTCCTTCGGACCTGACGCTGCCATTCTGTCCTGCTGATTTATAGAAAAACCAGCTAGATGTGCAGTATATTTATATTTCCCCTGTCCTTCTTCAGCCATGTCCCGGAGAAACATAGGACATTACAGTTCTTCAGATCACGTTGATACGATAGTCTTTAACGAAGCTCGTCCAGTTTATTCTCCAGTGACTGCACGTTCGCCAATAAAACGAAGGGTAGAGGCGGTTTATCCACTCTCTGACGTAGTCTCATCAGGTATTCCACATGCCGGCCTCTATAACGCCTCTTACTGTGGTTATAGATTTTTATCCTGCATATCTTCATGTGTATGTAAAGTGATTTTGGGCGTTGTGAAAAGTAGTATGTATTATTGTTATTACTATAA
This sequence comes from Oncorhynchus tshawytscha, assembly GCF_018296145.1. Taxonomy (NCBI): domain Eukaryota; kingdom Metazoa; phylum Chordata; class Actinopteri; order Salmoniformes; family Salmonidae; genus Oncorhynchus; species Oncorhynchus tshawytscha. Next base: position 32,841,666 of record NC_056453.1, read on the forward strand.
CACACAAGCTGACACACGCACACTCCGCACTCACATATACACACGCACACACATCCAATGCTGCTGTCCCATGTATATATATGAATATACATTCAACTCTGGAACTTATCTTTTATACAGTTTTTCACACTGTGTATTCATATACTGTATTTTAAACTGTTTATATACACCACCTGTATTTATATACTGGATTCTTGACATAGCTCACTCTAATATATCTACTGCTGTACTGTACATATATTTCGTAGTATATCTTTTTGGAGTATACACATATATTTAATTTGGATAACTGATACAGTGTTCTTTGGGTTGGAGCTGGTTTCATCCTGACATTTGTGATTTCTTGTTTTTTAAAATTTTAAAATGATTATTTGTTAACTTGTTTGACATGTTTACTGCCTTGTTAGGAGCTGGTAATACAAGCATTTCGCTGCAACCATTATAACATCTGCTAAACTGTGTACACAACCAATACACCTTTATTTGATTTACAGTAGGCCGAGCCAAATGTTATATTTAACAATACATTTCCCTATTGAAGCCATGCAATGACTTAGAACAATGTGGACTACAAAACAACGTGTTCAACGTATTTAGCAAATATGGGATAGGCCTACATTTTGTAACTTAGTTTCTGTATGCTCTTTAAAGGTCCAATGCATCCGCTTTTATCTTAATATCAAATCATTTCTGGATAACAATTACATACCTTACTATGATTGTTTTCAATTAAAACATTTAAAAAGACTCAAAAAGGGCTTATTCTGTCACGTTCTGACCTTAGTTCCTTTGTTATGTCTTTGTTTTAGTTGGTCAGGGCGTGAGTTGGGTGGGTTATCTATGTTTGTTTTTCTATAATTTGGGATTTCTGTGTTCGGCCTACTATGGTTCTCAATCAGAGGCAGCTGTCAATCGTTGTCCCTGATTGAGAATCATACTTAGGTAGCCTGGTTTCACTTTTGAGTTGTGGGTGTTTGTCTTCCGTGTCAGTGCTTGTTGCCACATGGGACTGTTTCGTTTATTCACGTTTATTGTTTTGTTCCAGTGTTCTGTTGTGTTTGATTAAACATTATGGACACTTACCACGCTGCGCATTGGTCCTCCGATCCTTGTTCTGTTGTGTTTGATTAAACATTATGGACACTTACCACGCTGCGCATTGGTCCTCCGATCCTTCTCGCTACTCCTCCTCAGAAGAGGAGGATGAGATCCGTTACATATTTTTCATCTCCAATTCAGCTAGGACTGTCTTGAAGTGGTCTAAGTGGGGAGAGGAAAACTGAAAACTACCAAAACAAGCTGATGATTCAGGCGGTGTTTTCAAACAGCTCTTACACTAATATGGCATTATTATCATTTTCACAATTTCACAGTATTATTACAACATAGTGTGAAAGTATATAGAAAATACACACAGAAAAAAATCACATTTTTCACTGCATTGGGCCTTTAACGAACAAGTAAACGGTCAAGAAAAAGTATAATTAGGTAATACCTCTGGGTTTTGAACCAAGATCAACTGCACAACTCAAGCTCTTTCAGATCTACAAAAAAAGTGGTTGCTGTTGTTATCAGACTGAGCAAAAGTCTGTCTGTCCAGTCTAGTGCATCCTATAGTGTCTATACACACACACACACACACACACACACACACACACACACACACACACACACACACACACACACACACATACACACATACACACATACACACATACACACATACATACATACATACATACATAACTGAACTGCCATTCACTGCTGTTACTTCCAGCACTATAGGTACAAACAAGGTAGAATTGCAGGTTTAAATAGAAGGGGGGTGACATTTCAAACTTCCGAATGACAGGAAATCAGAACAAGTTAGTTTGAGAAAGGATAAATCCTTCAAACATATTTCAAGCAGAATGTGTGAATTCAATCAAAGCCGCATTGAGGAACATGTTCCTGGGTCAAAAGTGCTTGCTGGGGAGTAGCGAGTATGGAGTACAGTCAGTTTGGAATAGGTTATGTTTAAATCTAAATTGTTATCCAACAGCATAAAATAAAATCTCACTGCTGCCACCAATTAAGAATTAGAGGAAATCGTGTATCATGAGAAAACATTCAATGAACCATCCATTTAGTATGTGAAATATGAAAGAAAGTCATTGTCGGGGGGAAAGTGTGGTTGTCTGTGATGGATACAACACACCCAGGGGGAGTAAGATCTCTTATGGTTTTACTGTAAATGTTTACATTCCTACGTGCTGTGATGCTATCAGCTAATAGTTTCTGGAACACAGCAGAGCAGTTCTGAGTGGGAATATTGGCCCTGTGTGTGTGTGTGTGTGTGTGTGTGTGTGTGTGCGTGCACGTGTGCGTCTGTGAGTGTGTGTGTGTGTGTGTGTGTGTGTGTGTGTGTGTGTGTGTGTGTGTGTGTGTGTGTGTGTGTGTGTGTGTGTGTGAGGAGTGTGTGTGTGTGTGTGGGAGACAGGGTCAGGGGTGAAGCAGCTCTGTCTTTTAAACAACGCTATTAACCATGACCTGTCTCCTTCCTGAGTCCTGACCCAAGTCTGCTGTGGGACAACACATTAACGCCTACAAGCATGCACGCACATGCATGCATGCACACACACACACACACACACACACACCACCCTTTTCAGCTTTAAACAACACACACACTCCACCTTTAGTAGACCTAGTTAAATCTCTTTGGACAGATTTATGTTGTTCCATCCTCACTCAGCATCAGCGTCATGTGAGGTTTGTAATGGAAGTATCCATTGACAGTCAGTGAGCAGTAGAAGTGCTGACAGCCGTTGTATACAGATCATCTACTGCAGTTTCAAAGAGAAAATAATTACTGTTGCAAAATATTTACAGGAAATGCTAGTGTAATTACAGCTTGGGAACAGTGTGAGATCTCTGAGCCTAGCTCTTACACAAGCATTGTAGCGTAGCAGAGACTGCAGACAGTGTGTGTGTATGTACGCACGTCCCTGCATGTGTTTTGTCTGTGTGTGTGTGCTGACTGGGTGGGGGTTTCATCGTATCTGTCTCCCCCTCTGTACATTTCACCAAGCTGAGAGCTGAGTGACTGTAGCAAAGACTTTTAAGACAACAATGGATTAGTGTTTCCACTACAGATAATAAATCTATCAACTTTAAATCATTGTCATTTAATTTAGCTAAGATCAGGTACATTCTGTCCAGGCATTTTGTTAAAACAGGTTGAATATAAATCTTGCAGTTTTTTCTATACATCGACAGGACAGAACAGCTGCGCCTGGGAAGCTTAGTGGAGGGGGTGTATCTCTTTGTTAACAACAGCTAGTGCGTGATCTTTAATATTATGGCAGTCGCAAGGTTCTGCTCGCCTGAATTAGAATAGCTCATGATAAGCTGTAAACCACACATGTCACCTGTACAACTAGGGTTCACTTTTACTCTACACACAGAGACGCATACAAAGCTCTCCATAACTATATCCTCATGATACCTGCTTAGAAACAAAAACTCTAAAAGGAAGTACCAGTGATGCCAGCAGCATTAGGAAGTTTGGATGAAAAGCATGCCCAGAGTAAATTGCTTGTTACTAATGCATATAATGCATATAATTATTTGGATAGAAAACACTCTGAAGTTTCCAAAACTGTTAAAATAAGGTCTGTGAGTATAACAGAACTCATATGGCAGGCAAAAACCTGAGAAAAATCTAACCAGGAAGTGGGAAATCTGAGGTTTGTAGTTTTTTAAAGTGATTGCCTATCCAATATACTGTGTCTATGAGGTCAGATTGCATTTCCCAGGGCTTCCACTAGATGTCAACAGTCTTTAGGAAGTTGTTTCAGGCTTGTGAGGCTTCCTAAATTGTGAAAGGGAAGCGAATAAGAGCTGTTTCAACAAGTGGTCAGGAGGAAAGTCTTTAGTCTTGCGCGTGGCAGTGAGCGTGAGCTCCGTTCCCTTTCCTTTCTAATGAAAACAGTATTGTCCGGTTGAAACATGATTGAATATTTATGATAAAAACACCATAAGGATGGATTAGAAACATTGTTTGACATGTTTCTACGTACTTTAATTGAACTTTTTTTACTTTTTCGTCTGGACTTTGTGAGTAAACTTTGTGCATTTGGATTACTGGACTAAACACGCAAACAAAAAGGAGGTATTTGCACATAAATATGAACTTTATCAAACAAAACAAACATTTATTGTTTAACATGGAGACTTGGGAGTGCCATCAAATGAAGATCATCAAAGGTAAGTGATTCATTTTAACGCAATTTCTGACTTTTGTGACACCTCTCCTTGGTTGGAAAATGGCTGTATGGTTTTCTGTGGCTAGGCGCTGACCTAACATTATCGCATGGTGTGCTTTCGCCGTAAAGACTTTTTGAAATCGGACACTGTGACTGGATTAACAAGAAGTTTATCTTTAAAATGGTGTATAATACTTGTATGTTTGAGGAATTTTAATAATGAGATTTCTGTTGTTTGAATTTGGCGCCATGCAATTTCACTGGCTGTTGGCGAGGTGGGACGCTCACGTCCCGAACGCTCCCAGAGAGGTTAATATGGAAGTGGTCCGATGAAACGGATGCTAAACCACAGGACTGTTTCGCTAGCACAGACTGGAATATGGTCCGAGGTTCATCCGATGGCATTGAGGAGTTTACCACATTAGTCACCGGCTACATTAATAACTGCATTGATGATGTCGTCCCCACAGTGACCGTACATACATAACCCAACCAGAAGCCATGGATTACAAGCAGCCTCCGCTAAAGCTTTCGCTTTCGCTTTCAATGAGCCAGACAATATTCCAGACGCTTGTAAGAAATCCCTCTATGCCCTCCAACAAATCATCAAACAGGCAAAGTGTTAGTACAGGACCAAGATCAAATCTTACTACATTGGATCTGATGCTCATCGTCTGTGGCAGTGCTTCCAAACTATCACGGATTACAAAGGGAAAACCAGGCGTGAGCTGTCCAGTGACGCAAGCCTACCAGACCAGATAAATACCTTCCATGCGCACCTCGAGGCTAACAACACTGAACTATGCATAAGAGCACCAGCTGTTCCTGACTATTGTGTGTTCAAGCTCTCTGTAGCCGATGTGAGCAACACCTTTAAACAGGTTATCATTCACAAGGCCGCAGGTCCAGATGTATTACCAGGACACGTACTCAGAGCATGCGCTGACCAGCTGGAAAATGTCTTCACTGAGATTTTTGACCTCTCCCTGACCGAGTCTGTAATACCTACATGTTTCAAGCAGGCCACCATAGTCCCTGTGCCCAAGAACGCCAAGGTAACCTGTCTAAATGACTATCGCCCTGTAGCACTCACATCTGTAGCCATGAAATGATTTGAAATGCTTGTCGTGGCTCACATCAACACCATCATCCGAGTCACCCTGAACGCACTCCAATTTGCCTACCACCCCAACAGATCCACAGATGACGCAATCTTTATTGCACTCCATACTGCCCTTTCACACCTGGACAAAATGAACACCTATGTGAGAATGCTGTTCATTGGCTACAGCTCAGCATTCAACACCATTGTGTCCTCCAAGCCCATCACTAATCTAAGGACCTTGGGATTAAATACTTCCCTCTGCAACTGGATCCTAGACTTCCTGAAGGGCCGCCCCAGGTGGTGAGGGTAGGTAACAACACATCCACCACGCTGACTCTCAACATGGGGTCCCATCAAGAGTGTTTGGTCCCTTTTCAACCACGACTGCATGGCGGTGCATGACTCCAACACCATCGTTAAGTTTGCAGATGACATGACGGTGGTAAGCCTGATCACCGACGATGATGAGACAGCCTACAGGGAAGAGGTCAGAGACCTGGCAGTGGGTAACAGGACAACAACCTCTCCCTCAATGTCAGCAAGACAAAGGAGTTGAGCACACCCCCATCCACATCGACGGGGCTGTTGTGGAACAGGTTGAGAGCTTCAAGCTCATCGGTGTTCACGTCACTAAGGAAATATCATGGTCCACACACATCAACACAGTCCAAGAAGACACTACAAAGCCTCTTCCCCTCAGGAGGCTGAAAATATTTGGCATGGGCCCTTAGATCCTCAAAAAGTTCCACAGCTACACCATTAAGAGCATCTTGACTGGTTTTATCTCCGCTTGGTATGGCAACTGTTTGGCACCTGACCGCAAGACTCTACAGAGGGTAGCGGGTACAGTCCTGTACATCACTGGGGACGAGCTCCCTGCCATCCAGGATCTCTATAACAGGCGATGTCAGAGGAAGGCCCTAAAAATGGTCAAAGACTCCAGCCAACCAAGTCATAGATTGTTCTCTCTGCTACCGCATGGCAAGTGGTACTGATGCACCAAATCTGGAACCAACAGGACCCTGAACAGCTTCTACCACCAAGCTATAAGACCGCTAGTTAGTTAAATATTTAACCAATAGCTACCTGGAATATCTGCATTGACCCTTTTTGCACTAATCTCTTCTGACTCATCACATATGCTGTTCTTACTGTTAATTATCTATCCTGTTGCCCAGTCACTTTATCACTACGTACAGGGCCTTCGGGAAGTATTCAGACCCACTGACTTTTTCCACATTTTATTACATTACAGCATCATTCTAAAATTGATTAAATATTTTTTTCCTCATCAATCTACACACAATACCCCATAATGACGAAGTGAAAACAGTTTTCTAGACATTTTTGCAAGTGTATTAAACATATAAAACAGAAATACCTTATTTACATACAGTAATAGTTTTCTACGAGACTCGAAATTGAGCTCAGGTGCATCCTGTTTCCATTGATCATCCTTGAGATGTTTCTACAACTTGAGATGTTTCTACAACTTCTACAACTTGAATTATTCAATTGATTGGACATGATTTGGAAAGGCACACACCTGTCTATAAGGTCCCACATTTGACAGTGCATGTCAGAGCAAAAACCAAGCCATGAGGTCGAAGGAATTGTCCGTAGAGCTCCAAGACAGGAGGCACAGATCTGGGGAAGGGTACCGAAACATTTATGCAGCATTGAAGGTCCCCAAGAAAACAGTGGCCTCCATCATTCTTAAATGGAAGAACTTTGGAACCACCAAGACTCTTCCCAGAGCTGGCCGCCAAACTGAGCAATCAGGCAACAAGGGCCTTGGTCAGGCAGGTGACCAATTTCCCAATGGTCCCACTGAAAGAGCTCCAGAGTTCCTCTGTGGAGAATGGAGAACTTTCCAGAAGGACAACCATCTCTGCAGCACTCTACCAATCAGGCCTTTATGGTAGAGTGGTCAGACGGAAGTCACTCCTCAGTAAAAGGCACATGACAGCCAGCTTGGAGTTTTCCAAAAGGCACCTAAAGACTCTCAGGCCATGAGAAACAAGATTCTCTGGTCTGATGAAACCAAGATTGAGCTCTTTGACCTGAATCCCAAGCATCAAGTCTGGAGGAAACCTGTCAACATCCCCACGGTGAAGCATGGTGTTGGCAGCATCATGCTGTGGGGCAGAGATCCTTGATGAAAACCTGCTCCAGAGCACTCAGGACCTCAGACTGTGGTGAAGGTTCACCTTCCAACAGAACAATGAGTGGCTTCGGGACAAGTCTCTGAATGTCCTTGAGTGGCCCAGACAGAGCCTGGAATCAAACCCAATCGAACATCTATGCAGAGGCCTGAAAATAGCTGTGCAGCAACGCTCCCCATACAACCTGACAGAGCTTGAGAGGATCTGCAGAGAATAATAGGAGAAACTCCCCAAATAAAGTTGTGCCAAGCTTGTAGCATCATACACAAGAAGACTCGATGCAGTAATCGATGCAAAAGATGCTTCAACAAAGTACTGAGTAAAGGGGCTGAATATTTGCAAAAAAATTGCTAAAATTCTAAAAACCTGTTTTTGCTTTGTCATTATGCGGTTTTGTGATGTCATTATGGGGTATTGTAATGTCATTATGGGGTATTGTGATGTCATTATGCGGTTTTGTGATGTCATTATGGGGTATTGTAATGTCATTATGGGGTATTGTGATGTTATTATGCGGTTTTGTGATGTCATTTTGGGGTATTGTGATGTCATTATGGGCTATTGTAATGTCATTATGGGGTATTGTAATGTCATTATGGGGTATTGTAATGTTATTATGGGGTATTGTAATGTCATTATGGGGTATTGTAATGTCATTATGGGGTATTGTAATGTCATTATGGGGTATTGTAATGTCATTATGGGGTATTGGGGTATTGTAATGTCATTATGGGGTATTGTAATGTCATTATGGGGTATTGTAATGTCATTATGGGGTATTGCAATGTCATTATGGGGTATTGTAATGTCATTATGGGGTATTGCAATGTCATTATGGGGTATTGTAATGTTATTAATGGGGTATTGTCAATGTCATTATGGGGTATTGTAATGTCATTATGGGGTATTGCAATGTCATTATGGGGTATTGTAATGTCATTATGGGGTATTGTAATGTCATTATGGGGTATTGTAATGTCATTATGGGGTATTGCAATGTCATTATGGGGTATTGTAATGTCATTATGGGGTATTGTAATGTCATTATGGGGTATTGTAATGTCATTATGGGGTATTGCAATGTCATTATGGGGTATTGCAATGTCATTATGGGGTATTGTAATGTCATTATGGGGTATTGTAATGTCATTATGGGGTATTGTAATGTCATTATGGGGTATTGTAATGTTATTGTGGGGTATTGCAATTTCATTATGGGGTATTGTAATGTCATTATGGGGTATTGCAATGTCATTATGGGGTATTGTAATGTCATTATGGGGTATTGCAATGTCATTATGGGGTATTGTAATGTTATTGTGGGGTATTGCAATGTCATTATGGGGTATTGTAATGTCATTATGGGGTATTGTAATGTCATTATGGGGTATTGTAATGTCATTATGGGGTATTGCAATGTCATTATGGGGTATTGTAATGTCATTATGGGGTATTGCAATGTCATTATGGGGTATTGTAATGTCATTATGGGGTATTGCAATGTCATTATGGGGTATTGTAAATTGTGGGGTATTGTAATGGGGTATTGTAATGTCATTATGGGGTATTGTAATGTTATTGTGGGGTATTGCAATGTCATTATGGGGTATTGTAATGTCATTATGGGGTATTGTAATGTCATTATGGGGTATTGTAATGTCATTATGGGGTATTGTGTGTAGATTGATGAGGGGGAAAAACTATTTTAAATTAAGGCATTAACATAATAAAATGTGGAAAAAGCTAAGGGTTCTGAACACTTTCTGAATTCACTGTATACTGTATGTACATATCTACTTCAATGACCTTGTACCCCCGCATGAACTTGGTACTTGTACCCTGTGTATATAGCTAAGTTATCGTTACTCATTCCTCTTATTTTTCTTTCGTCTGTTTTTTTCTTCTCTCTTTTTTCTCTCTCCATTGTTGTGAAGGGCCAATGAGTTTCCCTGTTAGTCTACACCTGTTGTTTATGAAGCATGTGATGGATAACATTTTATTTTATTTGATCCATAGTCTGTCTGTCTTTTTGTCTGTCTGTCTCTGCCCGCCCCGCCCCTCACCTCCCCTTCCCTCTTTTTCTCCCCCTACCTCTGTTTTATGAGCCTCTTCAAGTCAAACAGCAGGGAAGCGTGAAGCTGATGCTTTGCTTTCTCTCTCAGACTAAATGTTTACAAACTTGTGAATGATACACTATATATACAAAAGTATGTGGACACCCCTTCAAATGAGTGGATTCGGTTATTACACCCACACCTGTTGCTGACAGGTGTATAAAGTCGAGCACACGGCCATGCAATCTTCATAGAAAAACATTGGCAGTATAATGCCCTTACTGAAGAGCTCAGTGACTTTCAATGTGGCACCGTCATAGGATGCCACCTTTCCAACAAGTAAGTTGACCGGGGCAGCCCTACTAGAGCTGCACCGGGGAAAATGTTAGTGCTGCTATTGTCAAGTGAAAATGTCTAGGAGCAACAATGGCTCAGCCGCGAAGTGGTAGACCACACAAGCTCACAGAACCGGACTACCGAGTGCTGAAACGCATAGCGCGTAACACGTTCCCTGGAGTGATGAATCACACCTCACCATCTGGGTTTGGCGGATGTCAGGAGAACGCTACCTGCCTGAATGCATAGTGCCAGCTGTAAAGTTTGGAGGAGGATGAATAATGGTCTGGTGCTGTTTTTAGTGGTTCGGGCCCCTTAGTTCCAGTAAAGGGAAATCTTTATGCTACAGCGTACAATGACATTCTAGATGATTCCGTGCTTCCAACTTTGTGGCTAGAGTTTAGAGAAGGCCCGTTCCTGTTTCAGCATGACAATGCGCCTGTGCACAAAGCGAGGTCCATACAGAAATGGTTTGTCGAGATCGGTGTGGAAGAACTTCACTGGCCTGCACAGAGCCCTGACCTCAACACCATCAAACAGCTTTGGGATGAATTGGAACGCCGACTGCGAGCCAGGCCTAATCGCCCAACATCCGTGCCCGACCTCACTAATACTCCTGTGGCTGAATGGAATCAAGTCCCCACAGCAATGTTCCAACATCTAGTGGAAAGCCTTCCCAGAAGAGTGGAGGCTGTTATAGCAGCAAAGGGGGGACAAACTTCATATTAATGCCCATGATTTTGGAATTATATGTTTGATGAGCATGTGTCCACAAACTTTTGGTCATGTAGTGTATATTTATACATAAACACAAAGTTAGATTGCTGTCCCAGGTCTTCTCTCACCTGTCCAGCACCAAAAGGAGCTGTAGGGTCTAGACCACTGGTCTCTAACTTCAGTCCTGGACAGCTAGTACATGTGCAGCCTTTTGTTCCAAGGTCCGAATAGCACTAACACAGCCATTTTGTGCCCCATTTTTCACCACACATCAGCTACGAGAGAAGTGAATTGTGTTCCACTCAAGTAGCAGACATAGCATGAGGTGTGAGAAGCACTCTAAAAACCTGACTCAACTGGATAACTGCCAACTCAGGAAATCTGTGTTTGTTTCAGGCTGTCTTTTTAATGCAAACCTCTAAATGTGCATTGAAAACGCAATCATTTAGCCTACAGCCCATGCACTCATCATTTATGTTATGAGAGTGATACAAAACCCTATGTCGAGTTTGTATATATATATATTTTTTATTAAGGATCCCCATTAGCCAAGGCAGCAGCTAAACTTCCTGGGGTCCAATAAACTTAAGGCAGTTCTATACAATTGTAAAAACATTACAATACATTTCACAAGAGATTTCTCAGCACATTAAGTATATACCCTCAGACCACTACTCTACTACCACATATCTACAACACAAAATCCATGTGTACGTGTGTGTAGTGGGTATGTTATCGTGTGTGTGTGTGTGTGTGTGTGTGTGTGTGTGTGTGTGTGTGTGTGTGTGTGTGTGTGTGTGTGTGTGTGTACATGCTTTACAAAGTTCCCATTTTGAATTGGCCTAATGTCGCTTTCAGCATTCCTCATTCCATTTTCTCTCCCCCACCAGATATTCCATTGCCACTTAACTCCATCCAACATAGATATTTATATTTGGTTAAACTGCAGCAGCTAACTCCTAGGCAGGGTATTTTACAGTGAGGTGAGGGTTTAGTCTGCACAGTCTTTTCAGCATAGCATGATGATAAATGTGGTTCTGTCCTGAGGAGAGAGGCTATATGGTGCAACATCAACTTGCAACATCTGACTCATGCATCTGGGCCAGAGCAGGGGATTCACAACAGCAGTAAACACATTCATAACCATAGAAATTAAGGATTAATGGTATGGGATGGTGTTTGTCAAATTGAACAGCACTCTATATGACTACACACCCAAAATTAGCATGACAATTCAATGAAGTTTTCACTTTTGGGTAGAGGGGTCTTTGTTATTTTATTTTAACTATTTATTTATTATTATACAGAGCCTTCGGAAAGTATTCAGACCCCTTGACTTTTTCCACATTTTATTACTTTATTTTAAAATTCATTAAAAAAAAAATGTTCTTCATCAATCAACACACAATACCCCATAATGACAAAGCAAAAACAGGTTTTTAGACATTTTTGCAAATGTAATAAAAATAAAAGCTGAAATATTACATTTACATAAGTATTCAGACCCTTTACTCAGTACTTTGTTGAAGCACCTTTGACAGTGATTACAGCCGTGAGTCTGTAATGCTAAAAGCTTGGCACACCTTTATTTGGGGAGTTTCTCCTATTCTTCTCTGCAGACCTCAAGCTCTGTCAGGTTTGATGGGGAGCGTCGCTGCACAGATATTTTCAGGTCTCTACAGAAATGTTTGATTGGGTTCAAGTCCAGGCTCTGGATGGGTCACTCAAGGACATTCAGAGACTTGTCCCAAAGCCACTCCTACATTGTCTTGGCTGTGTGATTAGGGTCATTGTCCTGTTGGAAGGTAAATCTTAGCCCAGATCTGAGGTCCTGAGCGCTATGGAGCAGATTTTTATCAAGGACCTCTCTGTCCTTTGCTCCGTTAATCTTTGCCTCGATCCTAACTAGTCTCCCAGTCCCTGTCGCTGAAAAGCATCCCCATAGTATGATGCTGCCACCACTATGCTTCACCGTAGGGATGGTGCCAGGTTTCTACCAGACACAATGATTGACATTCAGGCCAAAGAGTTCAATCTTGGTTTCATCAGACCAGATAATCTTGTTTCTCATGGTCTGAGAGTCTTTAGGTGCCTTTTGGCAAACTCCAAGTGGGCTGTCATGTGCCATTTACTGAGAAGTTGCTTCCATCTGGCCACTCTACCATAAAGGCCTGATTGGTAGAGTGATGCAGAGATGGTTTTCTTTCTGGAAGGTTCTCCATTCTCCCCATAGGAACCTTAGAGCTCTGTCAGAGTGACCATGAGGTTCTTGGTCACCTCGCTCTATGGACAATTCCTTCGACCCAATGTCTTGGTTTTTGCTCTGACATGCACTGTCAACTGTGGGACTTTGTGTAGACAGTGTGTGTGCCTTTCCAAATCATGCCCAGTCAATTTAATGTACCACAGGTGGACTCCAATCAAGTTGTAGAAACATCTCAAGGATGATCAATGGAAACAGGATGCACCTGAGCTCAATTTCAAGTCTCATAGCAAAGGGTCTGAATACTTATGTAAAAAAGGTATTTCTGTTTTTAATTTTTAATACATTTGCAAAAATGTCTGAAAACCTCTTTTCGCTTTGTCATTATGGGGTATCATACTGTGGGAATGATTTCATTGGCAGGGACTGGAGACTAGTCAGGATCCAGGGAAAGATGAACAGAGCAAAGTACAGAGAGATTCTTGATGAAAACCTGCTCCAGAGCGCTCAGGACCTCAGACTGGGGTGAAGGTTCACCTTCCAACGGGAGAACGACCTTAAGCACGCAGCCAAGAAAACGCAGGAGTCTGTTTTGTTTATTTTAGACATTTGAAAAAAAAATCTAAAAACCTGTTTTTGCTTTGTCATTATCTATTGTGTAGATTGATGAGAGACGTTTTTTTTGTAAGGCTGTAATGTAACAAAATGTGGAATAAGTCAAGGGGTCTGAATACTTGAATTCACTGTACATGGTGTTTTTCAGTCAAAACTATTATAGAACATCACCTTTTAAATCCACCCCTCAACTACTCTTAGACCATCCCCCTCTCCTGTCTGTACACTGCCCACTCATGATTTCCAACTGTGCTGTGATGTTTCACATAAATTCTGAACCTGTCTAATCGCATGGTATCTACAGATTGCGAGTTAAAGATACATATTTGCACTAAAAGTATTATTATATTGTTGATTGATTGACTATGGCTTTCCAAATCTCCCAACTATGCTATTTGTTGTGTTATTTTAAGATTAGTGTTGTGATTTTTCAGCCATTAGTGAACTTGTGACCAGAAACCAGAGGGGGCTATTTTACTTGTTGTTATTTTATTTGACCTCTCGGACTCATGCAGCTGCAGAACTAGCTTAAAATCAAATCAAATCTAAATGTATTTGTCACATACAACATACATACGCCGCATACAACACGTGTTGTATATTGTGATTGGCTCTGGATAAGAGCGTCTGATAAATGACTAAAACGTAAAATATAAAACATGTGTGCTTAACACGTTTTGCCTTTCGTGTAAATTTCACGTTTTAAATTCCTGAACATTTACACGTTTTTTTATGTAACTTTTTATTAAGGTGTATTAGGTCAGGATTAAAGTTAGTAAATGTAGCCTATGTTTAGGGTGGTTTGCATTTTTGCTACTCAAATTGTACATTTGAATATGTATCTAAATGATCAACAATTATGATTTTATTACGATTGGTTGTATCTCTATTATCAATTTGTGAATAGGGAAATGTATCAGTATATTAATTACAGGTAGGCCTATAAGCCTACTATTAATATGACATTGATTTACCATTCAACCACGGTCACTATTTATGGTCCATAATGTCAATACTATCAGAGATCTGTTTGGAAAATCCCTTGGAGAAGGTAGAAGCCATATTTGCACACTTGAACCACAAAACAAATCGGGGCAGTGTAAGCAGCACGTATTTACATGAATTATTTTGGCTCAACATTTTGAAAACGTGAAATCTTCTAGAATTTAAATTAATAAAATATAAACTTGCCTAATTAGATAGTTCATAATAAATTACCTTTACATTCTAAGCCTCATATTCAATTATAAAAGTTGATTATTTTCAAACCCAGCATTTTTAGATTGTCTGTTGTTAGATGTAGTTACTTTAACTTGTAGGCTTCAGGCTTCAAGATCTCGACCATAATATTAACAGCCATATTCACACTCATCACGTCCTCATCGGTGCAAAGTCTTTTGGATCGTCTTGTTGAGGGCTACACATTTCTGTCCGTGTGGGTTCAATGTTTAACAGGCACGAATATAATATCTCGATATCCATGTTTTTTGCTGATTCGAATTTCATAATGAAGATGGCTGTTGGTTTGAATCGGGGAAAAACAACTTTAGTTTACCAAGATATTTGTTATAACGAATCTACTGCATGTATCCGAATGTGAAAAGTTATTTTAAAGTTCAAGGCTTAGATCGAAAATTCTGTCAAAAGTGTATTAACATTTTAGAAATTGGTTTTCATTTCGATTTTAGCACTTGATATTAGCCTATATTGTTTCATAATCCTAATCCTACATTCCTCCTGTTTTATAATACGAGTTATATTTGTTTGTGTGTGTAAATAAATGAAATGAGGATATTTTTTATTTTTATTTTACCTTTATTTAACTAGGCAAGTCAGTTAAGAAGAAATTCTTATTTTCAATGACGGTCTAGGAACAGTGGGTTAACTGCCTGTTCAGGGGCAGAACGACAGATTTGTACCTTGTCAGTTCGGGGGTTTGAACATGCAGCCTTTCGGTTTTCTAGTCCAACGCTCTAACCACTAGGATTCCCAAATTGTTTTAAAGCTTTATTGAGTTATTATTTGTCTATACATTCCTGCGTAATAATTTCAATATTATTATCTAGGCCTTCTACGTTATTCAGGACGTGTATTTCATTTAGCTGTATCCTCAATGTTGTCTGAGGGATATCGATAGGATTGTCCTTGCAGGTGTAGGCTACAGCATCAAAAAGGCTCACTGTGGGTCGAAATGATCTTACTCTCCACGAGAGAATAAAGAAAGTATTTACACAGAAACGCAAGTAGAAATCTCGACCCAGTGTCTGTGTCTTCTTCTAGTAGGCCTAAATCCATAAAGTTAATGAATGTCATGTTTTTGAGGCCTGGCTACGCCATTGTGTCAGTGCATGCCCCCACAAAGTGCATTGCTAGAGAGCCATGGCTGGAAGCAGAACATGTAGGGGTAGTATCCATATTGGTAGGCCGGGTAGAGAGGCATAGCTGGCGGACTGGACAGGTCATCCTCACCGTACTGTCTTTGATCGTCTCGAACCAGGACCTTCACCGCCACTTTCTTAGCTCGTGTGGCTGGTGTAGAGTAGTTACGGGAGGCTAGTTCGGCCGCCATCTGCCGCCGTTTGGTCT
Source organism: Oncorhynchus tshawytscha (assembly GCF_018296145.1). NCBI lineage: Eukaryota > Metazoa > Chordata > Actinopteri > Salmoniformes > Salmonidae > Oncorhynchus > Oncorhynchus tshawytscha. The sequence continues at coordinate 32,857,694 of NC_056453.1, forward strand.
TATATCTCCGGTTCTGGAACCAGATTTTCACCTGGGTTTCCGTGAGCTTCAGGGCGCCCGCCAGGCCCGCCCGTTCAGGACCAGACAGGTAGCGCTGCACGTTAAACCGGCGCTCTAGCTCGTAGATCTGCGCGTGGGAGAAGGCCGCACGGGAGCGCTTCTTGTTACCAGATATGGGTTGGCCTACGGTGCTGTAACTACTTTCCCTCTCCTCCTCCTCCTCCTCCTCTTCCTCCCTCTGTTTGTCTTGATCCAGACTGGGTAGTTGTTTGTTGTTTATGTCTGTATTGGAGGAAAAATGCCTTGTTGTTATTTGGCAAACAGGCGACCTCTTTATGCTTCAAATACCAACAACGTATGCTAGTCAATGTCGCTCCAACACAGCGTGTTTCCACATTACGTCTTTCTGGTAAACATGTCCACAATTACTTACACTGATGTTTATTACTCAATAAATGACAAGTTCAAAGCCAGTAAGTAGGGTTATAATTTTACTCGTAATCATGTGATTATTAAGCATGATTCCTATTATATACAGCCTATTGCGTCGGTGGTTTTAAAATACAAATCGAAAGCCATATCAAATGTAGGCCTGGAAATAACCAAACAGAACGGACATTTTTCACTATATATGGAATTTAGTTTGTTCAAAGCTGAATTGATTTTGTTCACTGTCGGCCAATATAGACAGTTTGCTCACTGTATATGACTATGGTTGAGTGAGACAAAGCGTTATAGTCTATTGTAGCCTATTGATCAGCATAATCGCATTCCATCAACAAACCTATGTCATGATTGCATTTAGATTCCTGGTCGATATCAATAATCTTATAAACAGACTGAGACGGTGACGTACCTTTTCTGCATGACATGTACTCCGTCTCTTCTCCAGTGGACTCTTCACTACCGGCCTCAGACGTGGGGTTCCTGATGTCGCCCAAACCGGGAGAGGAACGAATATTTCCTTGGCGGATGTCCATCTCATCCCGTTTGTGCTCCTCACTGCAGTCCGACGTGGATGAACCGGGGCCGCTCGAGGTCCCATCTCTGCTCTCGGTTGGCTGATCCTGGTTGATGGTGGCCAGTTTTAACGCGCATAGATCTGTCAGATCCCGTGAAATTTGAATGTTGTCTCGTGTGTCACGTCCCCGGGTGAGGATGTCGTTGATGGAGAAAGAGGGGCGGCCCAGCGCCATGATGACATTTACGCAAAACCAACTTTTATCACAACGCAAGTTTTATTAGGATATTCTCTCAACCCACTCTCGAAAGTAGTGCGGCCCGCAGATACAGAACCCCTCAACAATGAAAACTCTCCAGGTATTGATTGGGTTGTCCCCTCTGCTCTTTTCTCTCGATCGTCTCCTGATGTAATTTAATTGCGGTGAAACAGCCTCTGGTCTAATCAACAGCGGATGTGTCAGTATATGTCATGTCTGCTTTACAACTCTCACTACTGCCAGTGAAGCCTGCGCTGATTGGCTGTGTGAGCTGATTATCCCCGCCCTGGACCGCCTTGCCGGGTAAAGTCTATCCCTCAAGCGCTTGACTTTAATTGATGACGGAGAGATAAACTGGCTACTTGGGCGTCATTTGGAGACCAGGAGCAAAAGCCTGTAGTGATTGTATAAGTGTTATGGACTATGATGGATGGAGGTAGCACAAATTCAGCCTTTTTTAAACTTTTGTTTGAGATTGACACTGTTGTTAGGAATGAGGAAAACTTAGTGACCCTCAGGCAGTTAGGGGAACGGTCTGTTGTTATGTGAGGGGATTTTGTTGGGGGCAATATGTGAAGGGCTATTGCAAGATCTAAGAACATTGTATTTGTGTACTGTATGGCTCTTATCTGGTTTTAATGTGTTTTGAAGGATCAATAACTATTGATGTGGAGACTGGTGACATGAAAACAGTATTTTATTTATCTTATTTTAGTCCACAAATGTGTGCTGGGAGCCTCTGTCCATTTAGTTGTAAGTAATAACAAAAATTTAAATTTGTACTGATTGAGCAGTCATGTCCGTCGTGGTTACCGTCGTGGTTTTCTCTTTTCTTAGGCCTTAGTCGTTTGTGTGTGAGAGGACTTGAGATGTGGAACTGTATTAAGAATTCACTATTGTCTGCAGATGATTTTCAGAGTTGTAACAACAACAAATCTTAGTTGGTCCAGTGGAGAAAAGGATGAAGAAACCAATGTACACCTCAATTACGCGTTAGCTTTTTTTGAAATGTGAAAGTGAATTAATTGTAAGCGACTGCTGTTCGTTTAGAAACTATACAATTTCAACAACAGAAAGAACTTAGTCACCCATCTTACAGCAGCTCTTCTGGTAACCATGGCGAAGAGGCTGATGCATTTGGAAACGGGAAGAAGAAGGGGATCATTACGCGTAAATGTAAAACATTCTTGAAGTAATCCGTTCACCTTCATTTGAATAATAATTGTTAAAAACACCTGTAGCTAGCACCTGTAGTCTTAACTAGCTGTTCATGTTAGTTAGTTCATGAGTAAGTAGCGTCACCCTGTGGTAGTAATGATTACCACACTCAGCATAATTGCTCAGCTATTGGGTTTGGGAGAGTATGCAAATACAGTCCGGTGCCTTGAGGAGAGGCTCCACCCAGAACTGACGGGTCTTCACGATAGAACAAAATAATCTGAATAAAATCAAGACAACACTGCAGTCAGGATCTCAAATGAAATAGGTATGGGAAACTGTTTACATAAGACTTAATAATTGTTCTGCCTTTCTTGGATTTTTTAAAATAACTTTTTGTCTTACATTTTCAGTTCTATATATTTTTGTCCTGTCATTAGCCTTATCTCAAGTGTCATTTTCCGGAATAGGCAATTAGAAAACAATCTCAATAGCATTTGAAATAGTATTAATTTGAAAAAATGTAACAGATTACCTTGATGGGCAGCAACTTGCAGTCAACCTCCGCATGCGCGCACACACTTCCCTCTGTGTCTATATTGTGCAACCTTCAAGCCTACGTTTCATTGATGAGATGATGTGATGACAGATGACTGAGCTTGCACCTTGGTTGTGTTGTATTTTCTTCCACTAACTAAACAGAGAGTCTTTCTCTCTCTCTCTGCTCTGACTACAGAGAACACACAGCCCAGAGGTGTCAAAACATGTCTGGAGGAGAAGTCATGGACATGTTGTGAAGTAAAACCTGCAGGTGTTCATGGTATCCGAAATGACTGGATCTATGTAGGCTATTATATGATTCACATTTAATTCAGAAGCATTGGCAAACCTATTACAAACATATAGCCTACATAGGCCTATGCAATTTTCAAACATAGACATGTTTATCTATGCCTCTACTCTTTCCATCTTTGTGGGGATCCGGTGCGCATCGCTGTCGTTCCCTAACTCCGCCGAAAGCTTCTGCTGTTCGGGTAGACCAGGCGGAGAGAGTGAGGTGGGCCTTCAGTATTTCAGTTCCTCCGCCTGTAGCTAGCTGTCTGTATTCTGTATTCTATATTTGGCCTTTGTTTTCTGTAACCCTCTTGAAGGGTTGCCATGGGTGACTTTGTTTTGGGAAACTCCGTGAGCGCCGTGCTCCTTGTGGATGAGCTGCTATCTTTGGCAGCGGTAGATAGCAATCATCGCTCTGGCACTCTCTCTCCACACACACACACACGCACGCACGCACGCACACACGCACACACAGACACACACGGCGTCCTCAGGCATCGCCCTCCTGTCGCCGACTCTATTTACTTTAAGGTCTCCCTGCCACTTACCCTGACACAGGTATGTCATCTACCATCTACACGCAGTGCAGTAGCCAGGGGAAGCGGCCTCGCGCCTATCGCTGGAGACAAACACTTTGTTTACGTTTCTATCCATCTCCATTAATGGCGTCCCGTATTGGATCAGTTCTGTGTATAGGGAGAGACAGGGCGTTTGTTTAAAACGGTTAACTATCTCTAATGAGCGGTGATATGGAGACCTCAAAGTGATAGGAGTTCCTCTGTGTGTAAACCCAAACCCTGTTACTCTCTCCTCCCATTGAACTGCATCCTTTATTTGGGAATCTGTAATGGAAGACCATGTTTACCATTGTATAGATTGGAAATTGGGTGGAAGTTACCATGAGAACACAGCAACATTTCCTCAACGACAAAAAGGAATTGAATAAGTGACAATCGTCCATGTAATCAGTGTTTTTAATTGGTCTAGGCCTACACCCAAGGATACATCGAATAAAGGAAAGTCAGTCGGCATGAATCTGATGAGTGAATATGGTTTGAAATAATGTGTGTACCTATAGTTGATTTACGAAATTTAAGTTTCCAGTTTATCATTCTGAATTTAAAAAGTATTATCTTTCTTCTTCATCACAATATGCGTATCTAAATGATAATAAATCGCTTTTTAAATTGCATTTTAACATTACAAGGCTATTAATACGAGATCAGTTCAGACTAAGCAGTATCCGTGTGGGCCCCACGCCCTCCGTGGATGCGCGATCAGACTGTTGTAGCGCGTTGTCTGGATAATGTCCGTCTCTGGCCGAAATTCTCCATTCTCCATTATGTATGTCTGAGTTCTGGCTCTTGTCTGTTTCTGTCTGTCTTCCTGGCCTGCTCTTCTATCTGACTCTCCCCTCTATCTGACTCTCCCCTCAACTCTCACACAGCGAGGGCTGGAAAACGGCCTTCAATGGCGATCAGTATGCTGGCCGAGCCATATCTTTTGGCAGGACTTTAACCTATGCTCAGTAGAGAATAATTCGCATTTTGGGGGGAAATAAAATAGGCCTAATTATTTTTGTTTTAATCGTGTAATATTAAATGTTTCCAAAGTTGAATTGTATCTTTAGATTACAAATAATCAGCATAGGCCTAATTGACGGCCTGAATTTGTCTAAAGCAAACCAGAGATCAAACGCCCCTTCTCGAATACCTCTAAAAACCCAAAGCGCGCTTCTCAAAGGCCGATAAGAAGAACATATCACGAAATAGGCCTACCCCTTCAACCACCGTCAACCAAAGCATTTAAATAACTGTATACACATATCCGAAATTAGTGCGCACATATGTATGTGTGGGCCTACTACAAACACAGCACACCTTTTAGAAATGAGATTGAAAGAACGCGGCTATTCATTTCTTTATCAACTCAAAACCAGCCACAAACAAATGTCATAAGGCATTTGCAAGGTTTCTTTCTCTTCCTTCCTTTCTTTCTTTCTTTCTTTCTTTCTTTCTTTCTTTCTTTCTCTTCCTTTCTTTCTTTCTTTCTCTTCCTTTCTTTCTCTTCCTTTCTTTCTCCCTCCCACACACACACGCACACGCGCGCACACACACACACACACACAATTGCAAGTGTATTGTGTTTCCCTTAGCAAGTTCCCAAGAGAACGTTTATGCCCCTCGTGGTAATGGAATGTGGCGGTCCTATAGACAAACAAAGCAACATAGGACACTGAACTGTACCAACGCCCTCTTTCAGTTACAGTATATATCAGCCGCATTATAAACTATTTTCGAAACTGCGATGGAGAGTGTAAGGATACGGCAATTTTATTTTCCCTCAGAAAATATTATCAACACGTCTGATTTTTGATACCCAAATATTTCACTTTATTTGTCAATATATGCTAATTTTCTCAAAACCGCAGCGGGCATTGTTTAAGTGCAGAATATCTCAAATAAGTGACTAAAAAGGCAGCAGCAAATGGTCAATTCGAAATAACAACAAATAATCCTCACACATGTTCGGTCTTTTATTTAAGGAGTTTCTGTTATGTTGTTGAAGAATAATGTTTTCACTGGTAAAGACCAAGTAGGCTATTGGTAAAGTCATATTTCTGATGTAAATAGCTCGTCTGCAATGTTGCCATAGTATATATCTATATCCAACAGTGACTCTGGAATAGTCCAACAATTTTTAAAAACATGTTTTTTCCGCGTTGATGAGGAAACAACTAATATATTCGTACAAGGTGATCGAGTCTCAATATGACGGTTTTCAATGAGAAATCCTTCTATTTTGCTGCATGGGACACAGACAGGTTTTCCCTTATCCCAAAAATACTGTAGGCAAGTGATCGACGTGATCAACTGTTAATCAACAAGAAGATCATCACATTCAGCTACCAGGCCCGAATGCCCTGCAGAGTTCCTTGGCAGGCTGTTCCCTGCGGTGTTTGGGCCTGAGATTGCGACGCGCCCAGGTTCGCCAGACCCATATTCATAAAAGCGTTAGCAGTAGAGTTGGGTGCTAGAGTAGGCAGGCTAGAGTACGTGCATGAGTATGTGTTAGTATACACTGGATTATTGTAGGAATAAGCCGGATAGCCGTTATAACTATAGGGGCTGGCCGCTCCAACACTGTAGGATGTATTATAGTTCTGAGATCCAGCCAGGCAGGGCTTCCCATCCCGCACCAGCACCGGGACTGCCACTCTCCTAGGTGGGGGAAGATGGTGAGGGTGTCCGGCCATTTCTAGGGTCTTGTCCTGCCGCTGCCGTTTACACTTATACCTCCTGTTCTGGAACCAGATTTTGACCTGTGTGGAGGTCAGTTTCAAAGTGTTCGCCAGGTGTTCCCTCTCGGGGGCGGATAGGTAACGCTGCTGCTTGAAGCGCCGCTCAAGCTCGAACACCTGCGCTTGGGAGAAGAGCACGCGCGGTTTCCGCCGGGTCCTCTGCTGTTTTGGGAGTCTCTCCAAGTCTGAGTGCGCCTGCGGGGACTCCTCACAGGCCCTCACCTCCATTGCGCCACAAGCTTCTGGAGAAATAGAGGAGTGAGGGATTTTAGTCATCTAACTTTGACAGATTAATCGAAATGTGCTATACATAACAGATATTCCAATCCTGGAGGTCCGCAGTAGGCTACATGCTGTTTTTGCCTGTGTTTTCTATAATTCCCATAGGCACTGATTCAGACATTGGATACCAGCAGTGAGGATTATTTGGCTAATCAATTACACGAATATCAATTAACCACAAGGGGAAATTAAATCAGATACCCATGTTTGTTCTTGAAATATAGTTGTTTTCATGTCGTCATGTCCTATGTGTTTCTTTTTTTTATCTTAATGGAATCTTCTGAATAAAGGGTAGGCCTAAATACATTAAATAATTAGGTAATATTCAAGCATATTCAATCAGTAAATACATTAAATAATTAGGTAATATTCAAGCATATTCAATCAGTAAATACATTAAATAATTAGGTAATATTCAAGCATATTCAATCAGTAAATACATTAAATCATTAGGTAATATTCAAGCATATTCAATCAGTAAATACATTAAATAATTAGGTAATATTCAAGCATATTCAATATGTAAATACATTAAATAATTAGGTAATATTCAAGCATATTCAATCAGTAAATACATTAAATAATTAGGTAATATTCAAGCATATTCAATCAGTAAATACATTAAATAATTAGGGCCTAGTTAAAGTTGGTCCAACAACAAATACGGTAGTCTAGTCTAGTCATTTCAGCTCATTGTGTAGCCTAAGTGTGTAGCTGACAACAACAACAAAACATGGCTCTTTAAATTATTTTATAAAACGGATCATTTAGGATTGTATTATATCTGGTGATTCGGTCATGCATAATTGTCAAAAACGGTTTTTTTCTTCTCCAAAACGATTTATCCTTTATTTACATATCATCCCTGTAGGTAGATGATATCGTCGTTAAACTGAAGTAGTCTAGTCTGAGGCAGTCTAGTTAAATGGAAGAAGAAATATGAATGAATCAGGCCTATATTTATGGGTGCATTGTGAGTGAATTATCATGCAACCGAATTTAATACATGAGACTGATAACCTAGACTAATGCAATCCTACTGAACCTACAATAATATAATACAATACTTTCTTTCAGAATTAAATGGATAGGCTATGTTGGTAATCCAGGAATCACCCACTCACTGGTGTCTATGTTCTCTTGTTCAACCTCCAGACTGGTGTCGGCTGAAATGAATATCTCCCCGGCTAGACCCGTCTCCATCAGCCGCTCCTGAACCGTCAGACTATTCAGGTAGGCCATTCTCTCCTCTTCTTCCGAGAGCCCGGGGCTGGGGCTGTTCCTGTCCCTGCCGGCCAGCATACAAGACGGGGGCGACTGGAGGGTGTATTGGTGCTGCTGTGGACCCAGGTGAGAGCGCTCATGGTGCGGCCCAAGGTGTGAGGCAAGCCGCTGTTGTTGAGCATGCTGCTGAAGCTCCAACTTCAGTATGTCCTTGACTGAGAACGGCGTGGTGGAGGCAGAAATAACAGGGCTAGGAAGCATTATTATCATAGGCTCCGATTCGTTCACATGAAGTAGGAATTATAGTCCCTTGGTGAAGTGGCTCATCCGAGCATAAAGAACTCCTCAAGCAGGTGTTTGTTTGGATAGACGGTATTGAAGGTAAACGGATCCAAAAGGGGGTCTATTCGTCTCTGAGAAAAAAACCTACAGTTGCCTAAAGGATTGCTGCGCCTTGCTTTTTATTCGTGGAGTTATGCGAAGGAGGACTGGCTTGTTTCGTGAAGTGACAGCTCTCATCTCTCTACTCTGTGCTCTCTGCCTTGGCTGCTGTGTGTGTTTAGCTAGCTGAGGGATTTGGTTAGACCCCGTTTCTGTTTTGTTGGCGGACCCAAGACGGACGCTCCTTTCCTCCGTTACGTCACGATAAAATGGGATGGGTGACTGCATGGCGCGAGGGCGCAAGCTCTTCTCTGTATTTAGCGTTTAGAGAAGATTATCAAGTAGCAACTATTGAAATGTTTTATTATGTTACAGGATTCCTACGCCGAAATAAACACATCGCGTTATTTCAATTGGACATTTAAAAAGAAGTAGGATCTAGGCTAGAATAATGTGAATCTGGTATCAGCCCTCAGAAACGCTTCATGCAGTATCTGGACAGGTAGGAAACCTGTTTTAATCATGGTTTGCATATAGTCCACATTGAATTATGTATAAATGGAATAGTAACCGTATGAAACTATAATGAACTCAACATAGTTGCAGCCGTCCTCATTATACAAATAGAAGACGAATGTGTCTAGAGAGAGAAATTTGGGTCAGTGTGTGTGCAGGCCTGCACGGCTGAGACTGTTTCTTTTTGACTGTTTTAATAGGCTAATAAAACCTGTCTGCTGATAAGAGGAGTACGGATAGGTTATTAACGACAGCTTATTAACGACACATTCATTATCTGTTGCTATCAGTCTTGTTTCCGATTTAAACGCAATCTGTATCTCTCTCAGGGCTACTCTTCCCATCATCACAAACTCATAGATAATACAAATCTCATTTCCCTCTTTCCACACGCCACATGTGTGTGTGTGTGTGTGGAGGGGGTGGGGGGGATGGGTACCTCGTATTTTTGAAAAACAAAATGCTGATATTTTCTCCGTACTTTAATAGAACAAATAAATAAAGACTCATAAGGGAATCCTGGCAAACTATATAGCGCCGCATTAATTCAAACACATTTTAGTTTCCATCACATCGGCGCTTAAAGTTGGAAGAAACATTTCCTTTTTTTTTCATAGATTTGTGTTGAAAATATGATAATGAAACGTAGCCTATAGATTGTATTTATATTAAATTGATCCAAATTATAATAATAGGCATACGTATGAATAATAATATTAGGTCTACAGGCATTTACGCTGTTATTTCACAGTCTGTCATTTTGCATGCTTGTGTGAGTAATTCATTTCTCGTTTGAATTGATGAAGTCAAACATATAGCTCTGAAGTTCTTATACACATTGGCTCATCTAAATTGGAACAATTTCAGTAATGTGTTGAATATATGTTTTTGGCCTAGTTGATTGGTTCACGACTGAAAGTTAAACACGCAGTTTATTATGTAGATTTTGGCTGCATGTGTATGTGGACAGGATCCAGACTTGACAGTTTCTCACCCTATATTATCCACTGGGTCTGCTGACTCCACTCGCCTCTCGCCGAGGACAGAGAGAAAACAGAGCACAACTGATACTATTTGCAATATTATTCACTTTTCTGAATGCCTTGGTCCTCTCATTTGGACCATATACGTCTTAGTCTCAAGACAGATGCAGGAGAGGGGCCTAGACTGTACAACATAAACAATTAGACCCATACGTGGACGATGATACAATACAGTGGAACACACACACACACACACACACACACACACACACACACACACACACACACTGCTTAGGGACTGCGATTTAATAGCCTGTATTGGTGTATTATATTATCTGTCCCACTGTCTGCGAGCAAACGTCATCGTAGTTCCAGAGAGCAAATCAGAGATGTTGTATTAGTTGTAATGCTACACCTCTCCTCTCCTCTCGTCGCCTGTCTACAGTGGCCAGGACAGGCGCCAGGGGCAAAAGCCCCGGTAGCGCCTAAACCATGCGGAGAAAGGGGGAGAGAAAGACAATAATAATCCCATCCGCTCGCCATCAGCAGAGTGCTGTTTAGATTAGAGGAGCGTCTCCCCCAGCCACTCAAGATGTATGTCTTTAAAACTGCCCATTTGAGAGATCGAGAAGGGAAAGACGGGAAGAGAGGACAAGGGGAGAGAGGGGGAGGGTAAGGGGAGGGCTATAAACACCATCCGTGCACTTGTGTTTCCCAAAACAAAGTCCTCCATTACGGTTTTAGTTGCTTGTATTAGCCTATATTGGCTAACTGCAATGTGGTTACGCCGCAAGGAAAATGTGGAGCAATCTGACTGAAACAGAGGATGTTTATGGGTATTTTAACCTAGCCTACTTAAGGGACGCAGAAAATGTAGCCTACACATGCATTTAGGTGGATTTATTGACTCCCAAAACACGACCGGGTGAGCCAAAGGTTTACACCCGTCTGTTTATTTACAATTGTAATACTTCACTTTTACAAGCCATGGCAAAATAACGTTTGTGATAATATATGTGAACTGTTATGGGAGAGATAATGTCGAGTATTTTCCTTTCTCCGGGCCTAAATACGCTCTGATGGCGTGTGTTCAATAGTGCGAGGCAGGCAGACATGGTTGCTAGAGATATTTCTAATTCATCATGAGATAGGCCTATCTCACCACTGCTGACATCAGGATCCTAGGCGGCATGGTTGGACTGTAAAGTCGGTTACTTTCTGACGAATGATTTTAGGTTTATATCTCTATACCTCATCATACCACCAAACAATAATATTATTTCAATAGCCTAATAGAATAGCATAAGAGTTACACAAATATTAATTAGCATTGACCTATAGGGCAAAAATTAGTCCCATTTCTATAACGTTTTGATGTCCTTCTATCGGGTTTTGTCGAGTTAATGTTGTTTATGTATGTGTTTAACAGCTATTATCGTGTCAATCAGAGCAACCTCGCGGCCTCTGCCCTCCCTGGTCAGCTAAGCGTCACGGATCACTAATGCACCTTGCTAATGGTGTTATTAGCACTGCAGATTGCCGACACACACACACACACACACACACACACACACACACACACACACACACACACACACACACACACACACACACAAGACGCAGGGCGAGATACGGCATAATTAAGTTAAAAACAAACAATCGAGCAACATTAGGCCTAAAGCATTAGCCTACAGAAAACATCACAGCTAATGCAACGGTTTGAAAGACTGAAGAAAGAATGCCATTTAGCAGACGCTTTTATCCAAAGCGAATTACAGTCATACGTGCATAATATGAGCTAATTATAATAATAATAATATTAATAATATAATAATATTCAGCTAACAGTTTGATTTATATTTCATCCAATACGCACGTCATTCCATTGTAATTATCCACTTTTCAGCTTTGTGTAAACAAACACGGGGATGAATGGTGTTATAATAATGAGATAATTGAAAGTGTTCTGAAGATGCCTATTCATTTCGTCCTTACACCATTTAGCCTAATACTACTCTTAATAAAAAAATCTGTCTCTGTCTCTGTGTCTCTGTCTCTGTCTCTGTCTCTGTCTCTGTGTCTGTGTCTGTGTCTGTGTCTGTGTCTGTGTCTGTGTCTGTGTCTGTGTCTGTGTCTCTCTCTCTCTCTCTCTCTCTCTCTCTCTCTCTCTCTCTCTCTCTCTCTCTCTCTCTCTCTCTCTCTCTCTCTCTCTCTCTCTCTCTCTCTCTCTCTCTCTCTCTCTCTCTCTCTCTCTCTCTCTCTCTCTCTCTCTCTCTCTCTCTCTCTCTCTCTCTCTCTATATATATATATATATATATATATATAAAGATAGAGTATCATTGGCAAAATGACTCCATAATATACATCGAAATAAAACTTAAACTAAATTAAACTTCAACGTGAATTGTATTTACAGATATCATTGTAATGACTGCAATAATAGACCGATAAATTGAAATAAAACTTCAACAGATAGGCAAAGCTCGATTCATCACGTGCCTCCTGGCACCGCCAATGGTCATGATTTCGACATAAATCTGTCAAAGAAAACAGACTAAGGCATTAATAAACTATAAACTAAGACATTTACACTAGAGGCCACCGCCCCCCGCTAGGAACGTAGCTTTCCCAGAGAGAAGGGAATAGCTGTTAACGTTATCAGTGCTCCTTGCGTGCTACCTCAGCCCTGCCGCTGTCCCGTTCTCAGCTCCGTGTTTATGGGGCGGAAGAGCCTGTTTCCGGTCTCGAACAAACCCCAGAAGGACCCGCCATGGTGTCCGGGAGGCGACCTGAGGTGGATGTGACATAGACACACCGATACAACATCTCAATCATGATTCGGATAGGTGGAGGTTAGGCTGGGAGGTCAGGGCAAGACAGAGCTGAGAGATAAAGACATATGCCTATAAGGATGGACCTCAAGCCCAAGGTTTCCTATGTCTCAATCTTCAGCCCAAGACCCACTTAAAAGACAGACGGGGTAGTCAGCAGAACAATTAAACATCCTTAAGAGATGATCCTCCAAATGAAGCACAGGAGCTGTATACAAAATGTAATGAAATAAAGTCAGAACAAACCTCATATCACACTGGGGCGCAGCAAACAGTGCAAGTACATTTATTTCATTTGCAATGTAGCTAGTAGCGCTAGTTCACATCAACTCACGAATGACTAAAGTAGGTGTCTCACTCGCCCTCCATAAGATAATTACACAGACATAATTAAGATAATTACACAGACATAATTAAGATAATTACACAGACATAATTACATTCATAAAATATAGAGTTACATGTAGCTCAACAAGGTATGATGAAGCGCCAGTCATCCCACCTGACCAACTTCCACATGTTAGCACCTGTTCTCTCTGACATAAGAAGGCTAACACCTACACACACACACACACACGCACGCACGCACGCACGCATGCACGCACACACACACACACACACACACACACACACACACACACACACACACTCTCACACACACACACACACATGCACGCACGCACACACACACACACACACATACACACACACTCTCACACACACACGCACGCACGCACACACACACACTCACACACACACACACTCTCTCACACACACACATTTTATATTCACATATTAGTAATATAGCAGACGCTCTTATCCAGAGAGACTTACAGATAGTGCATTCACTTAAGATAGCTCGGTGGGACAACAATAAAGTAGCTATCAGAAAAGTAGAAAGGGGAGGGGTCAAGTGCAAGTGTTGGTTCAGGAAAGTTTTTTTTTTTGGGGGGCGAGGTGAGGAGGGGGATTATTTAAGATACTCTTTGGATAAGTATGGTATCAGGTGCTTTCGGAAGATGGACAGGGACTCTGCTGTCCTAGCTTCAGGGGGAAGCTGGATCCACCATTGGGGTGCCAGGACAGAGAAAAGTTTGGACTGGGCTGAGCTGAGCAAAAGCTGCCCTCTCGTAGGGGTAGGAGGGCCAAGGGACCTGAGGTGGCAGAACGGAGTGCTCGGGTTGGAGTTTGATCGTAGCCTGAAGGTAGGGAGGGGCAGTTCCTCTTGCTGATCCGTCAGTAAGCACCATGGTCTTGTAGTAGATGCAAGCTTCGACTGGAAGCCAGTGGTTGTACAGAGGAGTGGGTGACATGAGAGGACTTGAGAAGGTTGAAAACCAGGCGGGCTGCAACGTTCTGGATAAGTTGCAGGGGTTTGATGGCACAAGAGGAGAACCCAGCCAACAACGAGTTGCGGTAGTTCAGACGGGAGAGGACAAGCCTGGATTAGGAATTGTGCCGCTTCCTGTGTGAGGTAGGGTCATACTCTACTGATGTTGTAGAACAGTGGTTCCCAAACTTTTATTGTCCCGTACCCCTTCAAACATTCCACCTCCAGCTGTGTACCTCCTCTAGCACCAGGGTCAGTGCACTCTCAAATGTTTTTCTTTTGCCATCATTGTAAGTCTGCCACACACACAGACTATACGATACATTTATTAAACATAAGAATGAGTGTAAGTTTTTGTCACAACCCGGCTCAGGGGAAATGACAAAGAGGTCTTATAGGACCAGGGCACAAATAATAATATTATAATAATCAATCATTTTGCTCTTTATTTAGCCATCTTACATATAAAACCTTATTTGTTCATCAAAAATTGTGAATAACTCACCACAGGTTAATGAGAAGGGTGTGCTTGAAAGGATGCACATAAATGTTGGGTTGTATTGCAATGTTGGGTTGTATTGGAGAGAGTCTCAGTCTTAAATAATTTTCCACACACTGTCTGTGCCTGTATTTAGTTGTCATGCTAGCGAGAGCCGAGAATCTACTCTCACATAGGTATGTGGTTTCAAAGGGCATCAGTGTCTTAACAGTGCAATTTGCCAAGGCAAGAAACTCTGAGCACAGCCCTATCCAGATATCTGGCAGTGGCTTCTGATTAAATTACATTTTCACAGAACCACTTGTTGCAATTTCGATGAGGCTCTCTTGTTCAGATATCGGTAAGTGGACTGGAGCCAGGGCATGAAAGAGATGACAAATCCAGTTGTTTGTGTCATCCGTTTCAGGAAAGTACCTGCATAATTGCGCACCCAACTCACTCAGGTGCTTCACTATGTCACATTTGACATTGTCCGTAAGCTTGAGTTCATTTCCACACAAAATATCATACAAAGATGGAAAGGCCTGTGTGTTGTCCTTGTTAATGAAGACAGAAAAGAGCTCCAACTTCTTAATCATAGCCTCAATTTTGTCCCGCACATTGAATTTAGTTGCAGGGAGTCCCTGTACTGTAATCCTAGATTCAGATCATTCAGGTGAGAAAATCATCACCCAGATAGGCCAGTAGTGTGAGAAACTTGTCATCATGCAAGCGGTCAGACAAATGAAAATGATGTTCAGTAAAGAAAACTTTAAGCTCGTCTCTCAATTAAAAAAATGTCAATACTTTGCCCCTTGATAACCAGCGCACTTCTGTATGTTGTAAAAGTGTTACATGGTCGCTGCCCATATCATTGCATAATGCAGAAAATACACAAGTGTTCAGAGGCCTTGCTTTAATAAAGTTAACCATTTTCACTGTAGTGTCCAAAACGTCTTTCAAGCTGTCAGGTATTCCCCTGGCAGCAGAGCCTCTTGGTGGATGCTGCAGTGTACCCAAGTGGCATCGGGAGCAACTAAAGAGTATGTGGGGAAGTGTTCCATAGTCTGTTATAGAGAGAGTATTGTCTGCGTTGTCTTAGATGGAAATAGTACCATATATGTGGTGTCTTTTTCCAGAAGAAGATCTAAAGAGCGTCAGGGTGATGGATTGTAGGATTGATGAGGGGGGAGAGGTATCTGGGTTGGAGGACTTAACAGGTCTGTAAGATACATTAAACCTACGGAGAGTAGCTTGTTATCAAATAGTAAATGCATTGGGAAATGTTCCCAAAATGTCCCTCAAAAAAGGTTTCTTATTAAAGAGCAATACTCAAATTGTATGAAGTGCAAAGGTGGGCATTGATAATTTGACATACATCAAAAAACGTATCTTCTCCATAACCCTGACCGACCTTGTAAAGAGCTCCTAAGCAATTTTACCTTCGCATCATCCCAGCGAATATGCAGGCCAGAGACCGGACTGTATATCTGTTGTGGTTGAGACACTTCCAGTCCCCTTCCAAGGTGCCGGAAGCCGTGTGTTATCAGCAGGGTGTGTGAGAGGGGCTGAGCACTGGGTAAAAGGCCCAGGCCATTGTGTGTCTGCACGGGCCAGCATGACGGATGGCCTCCGTCTCTTTGGAGGAAAGGACATGGCTGGAGGGGAACTCGGCCTGGGACCAGAGTTGCAATGCAACCCAGCTCTCGTCCACACTCCTGGGTTGCACTAGCCAGTGGTTCAACCGTTCTCCAATGGTGGGTAGGGAGTGTGGACCCACTGATTGAGTTGCAGAACAATCCTGGCTTGGGGATTGGTTCCTGTAGGTTGTAGATTGGTGTCAATACAGTAGAAATACAGCAGAAATACAGTTTTCATTATTTGGTGGGTAAGAAGAAAGGTCAAAAGTTCATCTCATGGGCGAAGTTTACAAACCACAACCGGAACAGCATCAGGGCCGGAGGTCTGTCTGTGAACCAGAGGAGGAAGTGAGGTTAGGCCTCCAGACCCCCCCAGACCCCGCTGCCCCTGTGGAAATCATCACTCAGGCAGCTGTAGTCTCCAGGCGGCCTTGGTCCGGCAGGTGTGTGTTTGTATATATGACCCACTAGTAGGGGATGTGAGGCCTGTAAGGCTGTGATCTATGACACTGGGAATGAGACATGTTCAGTCTGTGTGTGGGGTTGGGGGTCGGGGGTTGGGGGTGGAATGCAGTAGTATAGGAGGAAGCATGCAACCTAAATATGCTTATCCTCCCCACTGCCTCGCTACAGGGCTATAGAGATACAGAAACTGCTGTGAAAAACACAGTAGAGTGTGTGTGGAAAACAAAAAAAATTATCACCCAGAACTTTCCTGCGCTAGCACTTGGCTTATCTTACTAGCACAAACTTTTCACAGCTTTTTTGAGGAAAACATGTCATTACTGATGACATGTGGTGCTCGTACCTAGCTAGCTAACTTACTTTTTTGTATATGCTTTGGTGCAGTTTTCACAAGTCTGTGATACATTTTGTGATACATGCCTTTCACAATGCAAGGCTCACATTACTTTTGATATGATTCTCTTTTCTTTTAAAATACATTTTACTGTTACTTAATTCAGTGTTGACACTGCTTTACTAAAATTTCATTGGCTAATACAGCACTGTAGGCAGAGCTCCTCTGTCCATGTCTGTATTCTTTTGCCCATCTTAATCTTTTCTTTTTATTGGCCAGTCTGAGATATGGCTTTTTCTTTGCAACTCTGCCTAGAAGGTCAGCATCCCGGAGTCGCCTCTTCACTGTTGACGTTGAGACGGGTGTTTTGCGGGTACTATTTAATGTCTACACTGTATTTCTGATCAATGTGATGTTATTGTCATGGACAAAAAATTCGCTTTTTCAAGAATAATGTGTCCCCGAACAAAGGGGGGGGGGGGTCAAAAGTAACAGTCAGTATCTGCTGCATTAAGTACTGCAGTGTATCTCCTCCTCATGGACTGCACCATATTTGCCAGTTCTTTCTGTGAGATGTTACCCCACTCTTCCACCAGGGCACCTGAAAGTTTCCCGGACATTTCTAGGGGGAATGGCCCTAGCCCTCACCCTCCGATCCAACAGGTCCCAGACATTTCTAGGGGGAATGGCCCTAGCCCTCACCCTCCAATCCACCAGGTCACAGACATTTCTAGGGGAATGGCCCTAGCCCTCACCCTCCGATCCAACAGGTCCCAGACATTTCTAGGGGGAATGGCCCTAGCCCTCACCCTCCGATCCACCAGGTCACAGACATTTCTAGGGGAATGGACCTAGCCCTCACCCTCCGATCCAACAGGTCCCAGACATTTCTAGGGGAATGGCCCTAGCCCTCACCCTCCGATCCAACAGGTCCCAGACATTTCTAGGGGGAATGGCCCTAGCCCTCACCCTCCGATCCACCAGGTCACAGACATTTCTAGGGGGAATGGCCCTAGCCCTCACCCTCCGATCCAACAGGTCCCAGACATTTCTAGGGGAATGGCCCTAGCCCTCACCCTCCGATCCAACAGGTCCCAGACATTTCTAGGGGGAATGGCCCTAGCCCTCACCCTCCAATCCACCAGGTCACAGACATTTCTAGAGGGAATGGCCCTAGCCCTCACCCTCCGATCCAACAGGTCCCAGACATTTCTAGGGGGAATGGCCCTAGCCCTCACCCTCCGATCCACCAGGTCCCAGACATTTCTAGGGGGAATGGCCCTAGCCCTCACCCTCTGATCCACCAGACAAAACTGCGACTCATCAGTGAAGAGCACTTTTTGCCAGTCCTGTCTGGTCCAGCGACGGTGGGTTTGTGTCCATAGGCACGTTGTTACCGTTGATGTCTGGTGAGGACCTGCCTTACAACAAGCCTACAGTCCCTCAGTCCAGCCTCTCTCAGCCCAATCCGGACAGTCTGAGCACTGATGGAGGGATTGTGCGTTCCTGGTGTAATTCGGGCAGTTGTTGTTGCCATCCTGTACCTGTCCCACATGTGTGATGTTCGGATGTACCGATCCTGTGCAGGTGTTGTTACACGTGGTCTGCCACTGCGAGGATGATCAGCTGTCCGTCCTGTCGCCCTGTAGTGCTGTCTTAGGCGTCTTACAGTACGGACATTGCAATTTATTGTCCTGGCCACATCTGCAGTTCTCATGCCTCCTTGCAGCATGCCTAAGACACGTTCACGCAGATGAGCAGGGACCCTGGGCATCTTTCTTTTGGTGTTTTTCAGAGTCAGTAGAAATGCCTCTTTAGTGTCCTAAGTTTTCATAACTGTGACCTTAATTGCCTACCGTCTGTAAACTGCTTAGTGTCTTAACGACTGTTCCACAGGTGCATGTTCATTAATTGTTTATGGTTCATTGAACAAGCATGGGAAACAGTGTTTAAACCCTTTACAATGAAGGTCTGTGAAGTTATTTGGATTTTTACGAATGATCAGGGTCCTGAAAAAGGGACGTTTCTTTTTTTGCTGAGTTTATGAAGGAAACAGGATGCACCTGAGCTCAATTTCGAGTCTCATAGCAAAGGGTCTGAATACTTATGTATACATTTGCAAACATTTCTAAAAACCTGTTTTAGCTTTGCCATTATGGGGAATTGTGTGTAGATTGATGAGGAAAAAAAGATTTAATCAATTTTACAATAAGGCTGTAACGTAACATAATGTCAAAAAAGCGAAGGGGTCTGAATACTTTCTGAATGTCCTGTATTTTTGTTTGCTGTATGTGTGACATAACTGCATCAGTCCTATTTATGATATCATTTACAAACATTGTACCTTTAAAAAAAAAATCCAAACATACTGTTTTTTTAACCAATTACTATATTTAAGATTAACCATAATATTTGTTGTAATATTTGATCTGTCTTTTCTGGTGGATTAAACTGAAATTGTAACCAACTTTCTAAGGCTTGTTTTAAAAATAGCAATATTTTGAAGATTATTTCATTTTCAAATAACCAACAGTGAGAGGTTGTAATCGGAAATAAGGGAAAAAGTCCATTCTTGAACATGGGGTTCTCTAATCAGCTGGAGAACCCATTCAGATTTAAGAACAAATTGTGTATGACTGAAGCCTCTAGTAAGAGGTCTAATGCTTTAATATTTAATCATTTCTGCCCTCTGAATTCATATTCATTATATAAATAGGCCTGTTTAATTTTGTCTGGCTTGCTGTTTCAAATAAAATGGAATACTTTTTACTCATATAATTTAAAAAACAAGTCACTAGGTGTAGGCAAGACCATAAGCAAATATATAAACTGGGATATGACTAAAGAGTTAATCAGGGTGATCTTTCCACAAATATACAGGTTTTTTTTTTCTCCACGGTAACAAGATCTTATCTATTTTTGCTAACTTTCTTTGATTTTTTTTTGTAATGAGATATTTTCTTTCTTTCGGGATATAAAAACAGAGTATGTCCACTTCACCGTCAGACATTGTTATTGGTTAACTACACAGTACCGTAAATGTTTTTTGTTATTGGTTAACTACACAGTACTGTAAATGTTTTTTGTTATTGGTTAACTACACAGTACCGTAAATGTTTTTTGTTATTAGTTAACTACACAGTACTGTAAATGTTTTTTTGTTATTGGTTAACTACACAGTACTGTAAATGTTTTTTTGTTATTGGTTAACTACACAGTACCGTAAATGTTTTTTGTTATTGGTTAACTACACAGTACCGTAAATGTTTTTTGTTATTGGTTAACTACACAGTACTGTAAATGTTTTTTGTTATTGGTTAACTACACAGTACTGTAAATGTTTTTTGTTATTGGTTAACTACACAGTACTGTAAATGTTTTTTGTTATTGGTTAACTACACAGTACCGTAAATGTTTTTTGTTATTGGTTAACTACACAGTACTGTAAAAGTTTTTTGTTATTGGTTAACTACACAGTACTGTAAATGTTTTTTGTTATTAGTTAACTACACAGTACTGTAAATGTTTTTTGTTATTGGTTAACTACACAGTACTGTAAATGTTTTTTGTTATTAGTTAACTACACAGTACTGTAAATGTTTTTTGTTATTAGTTAACTACACAGTACTGTAAATGTTTTTTGTTATTGGTTAACTACACAGTACTGTAAATGTTTTTTGTTGTTGTGATCCAATACATAATATAGTGCATTTACTATAATTTGGTTGTAATCCAGAGAAGTTATAAAAACTATCTAGATCCTCTATGAGGCTGTGGAGGAATCCAAGTTGTGGATTTAAAAGAAGACATGAATCATCAGCGTACAATGAAACCTTTGTTTTTAATAAGCCCTGGATTTCTAGGCCCTTGATATTATTGTTGGATCTGAATTTAATAGCTAACATTTCGATGGCCAAAATATATATATTTAAGTCGATAGTGGACAACCTTGGTTTTTGTATTTGTATTTTGTATTTATTATGGATCCCCATTAGATGCAGCAGCTACTCTTCCTGGGATTAAGGCAGTTTATACAATATTAAAAACATTACAATACATTCACAGATTTCACAACACTCTGTGTGCCCTCAGGCCCCAACTCCACCATTACCACATATCTACAGTACTAAATCCATGTGTATGTATAGTGTGTATGGTATCATGCATGCGTGTGTGTGTGTGTGTGTGTCTGTGCATGTGTCTGTGCCAATGTTTGTGTTGCTTCACAGTCCCCACTGTTCCATAAGGTGTTTTTATCTGTTTTTTTAAAATCAAATTGTACTGCTTGCGTCAGTTACTTGATGTGGAATAGAGTTCCATGTAGTCATGGCTCTATGTAGTACTGTGTGCCTCCCATAGTCTGTTCTGGACTTGGGGACTGTGAAGAGACCTCTTGTGGCATGTCTTGTGGGGTATGCATGGGTGTCGAAGCTGTGTGCCAGTAGTTTAGACAGACAGCTCAGTGCATTCAACATGTCAATAATACCTCTCATAAATAAAAGTAGTGATGAAGTCAATCTCGCCTCCACTTTCAGCCAGGAGAGATTGACATGCGCATTATTAATATTAGCTCTCTGTGCACATCCAGCCGTGTTGCCCTGTTCTGAGCCAATAGCAATTTTCCTAAGTCCTTTTTTGTGGCACCTGACCACACAACTGAACAGTAGTCAAGGTGTGACAATACTAGAGCCTGTAGGACCTGACTTGTTGATAGTGTTGTTAAAGAAGGCAGAGCAGCGCTTTATTATAGACAGACTTCTCCCCATCTTAGATACTACTGCATTAATATGTTTTGACCATGACAGTTTACAATCTATAGTTACCCCAAGCAGTTTAGTCATCTCAACTTGTTCAATTTTTACATAATTTATTACAAGATTTAGTTGAGGTTCAGGGTTTAGTGAGAATTTTGCTCAAAATACAATGCTTTTAGTTGTAGAAATATTTAGGGCTAACTTATTCCTTGCCACTCACTCTGAAACTAACTGCAGCTCTTTGTTGAGTGTTGCAGTCATTTCAGTCGCTGTAGTAGCTGAAGTATATAGCGCTGAGTCATCCGCATAAATAGACACTCTGGCTTTACTCAAAGTCAGTGGCATGTCGTTAGTAAAAATGTAAAAAAGCAAGGGGCCTAAACAGCTACCCCGGGAAATTCCTGATTCTAACTGGATTATATTTGAGAGGCTTCCATGAACCTTTCTGGCACAGGCATTCCGCTAGCGACCCACCTCGACAACATCCTGTGAAATTGCAGAGCGCGAAATTCAAATGACAGAATTAGAAATATTTAACATTCATGAAAATACAAGTGTCATACATCAAAATAAAGCTAACTTCTTGTTAATCCAGCTGCTGTGTCAGATTTCAAAAAGGCTTTATGGCGAAAGCACACCATGCGATTATCTGAGGACAGCGCCCCGCTTACAAAAGCATGAAAAACATTTTTCAACCCGGCAGGTACTCCACGAAAGTCAGAAATAACGATATAATAAATGCCTTACCTTTGATGATCTTCTTCTGTTGGTACTCCAAAAGGTCCCAGCTACATCACACATGGTCCTTTTGTTTGATAAAGTTCTTCTTTATATCACCAAAAACTCTTCATTCAATAATCCACCGGTTTCCCTCCTTCAAAATGCATACAAAAGGAATCCCAAACGTTACCAATAAACTTCTCCAAACAAGTCAAACAACGTTTATAATCAAACCTCAGGTACCATAATACTTAAATAAATTATACAATTTAAGACGGATAATCGTTATTGTCTTTACCGGAGATAAACAACAAAGAACCTGCTCTCATCCACGCGCATGAAAACACTACAGCCAAAATGGGAGCCACTTCGAAAAACTACAAATTCTAACTAATTTTTCCAAAACCAAGCCTGAAACTCCTTCTAAAGACTGTTGACATATAGTGGAAGCCCTAGGAACTTCCATCTGAGAGGATTTTGCCTCATAATAAACATGACAGCCATTGGAAACAGTGGTAGGCTGAAATGAGAATTTTTTTGGGATGGTTTGTCCTCGGGGTTTCGCCTGCCATATCAGCTGTGTTATACTCAAAGACATTATTTTAACAGTTTTAGAAACTTTTGAGCGTTTTCTATCCAAATCTACCAATACATGTCCTAGCTTCTGGGCCTGAGTAACAGGCAGTTTACTTTGTGAACACTTCTCATCCGGAAGTCAAAATACTGCCCCCTATCCCCAAGAGAACACCCTCTGTGTAAGTTAGACAAGTAACTCTTTATCTACATTATAGCAGGGGGTGTAAGCCATAACACATCCGTTTTTCCAGCAGCAGACTATGATCGATAATGTCAAAAGCTGCACAGAAGTCTAACAAGACAGCCCCCACAATCATTTTATCATCAATTTCTCTCAGCCAATCATCAGTCATTTGTGTAAGTGCTGTGATTGTTGAATGTCCTTCCCTATAAGCATGCTGACATTCTGTTGTCAATTTGTTTACTGTGAAATAACATTGCATCTGGTCAAACACCATTTTTTCTGGAAGTTTACTAAGGGTTAGTAACAGGCTGATTGGATGGCTATTTGAGCCAGTAAAGGGGGCTTTACTATGCTTGGGT
Source organism: Oncorhynchus tshawytscha (assembly GCF_018296145.1). Lineage (NCBI taxonomy): Eukaryota > Metazoa > Chordata > Actinopteri > Salmoniformes > Salmonidae > Oncorhynchus > Oncorhynchus tshawytscha. Next base: position 32,881,264 of record NC_056453.1, read on the forward strand.
AGTGGAATGATTTTAGCTTCCCTGCAGGCCTGAGGGCACACACTCTCTAGTAGGCTTAAATTGAAGATGTGGCAATATCGTCTGCTATTATCCTCAGTCATTTTCCATCCAGATTTTCAGACCCCGGTGGCTTGTCATTGGTGATAGACAACAATCACTTTCTTTCACCTCTTCCACACTGACTTTATGGAATTCAAATGTACAGTTCTTGTCTTTCATAATTTGGTCCGATATACTTGGATGTGTAGTGTCAGCGTTTGTTGCTGGCATGTCATCCCTAAGTTTTCTCATCTTGCCAATGAAAAAGTAACTAAAGTAGTTTGCAATATCAGTGGACTTTGTGATGAATGAGTCATCTGATTCAATGAATGAAGGAGCCGAGTTGGCTTTTCCCCCCCGAAATCTAATTTAAGGTGCCGCAAAAGCTTTTTACTATCATTCTTTATATAATTTAACTTTGTTTCATAGTGTAGTTTATTTTTCTCTTTCTTTAGTTTAGTCACATGATTTCTTAATTTGCAGTACGTTTGCCAATCAGATGGGACTTAATTTCCATCCCTTTTTCCTCATCCCTATCAACCATACAATTTTTCAATTCCTCATCAATCCAAAGGGATTTAACAGTTTTTGCAGTGATGTTCTTGATGGGCGCTGCTTATTAGTAACTGGAATAAGTAGTTTCATAAATGCGTCAAGTGCAGTGTCTGGTTGCTCCTCATTACACACCACAGACCAGCAAATATTCTTTACATCATCAACATATGTATCACTACAAAAACTTATTGTATGACCTCTTATACACTATATTAGGCCCAGCCTTTGGAACTTTGGTTTTCCTAGATATGGCTATTATATTGTGATCACTACATCCTATGGATTTGGATACTGCTTTAAAGCAAATATCTGCAGTATATATCTGTTAGTAAAGATGTGGTCAATACATGTCGATGAATAAATTCCTGTGCTGTTTGTAACTACCCTGGTAGGTTGACTGACAACTTGATCCAGGTTGCAGGCACTGGTTACAGTTTGAAGTTTTTTCCTGAGTGGGCAGCTTGATGATAGCCAGTCAATATTTAAATCACCCAGAAAATATACTTCTCTGTTGATATCACATACATTATCAAGCATTTCACACATATTATCCAGATACTGACTGTTAGCACTTGTTGGTCTATAGCAGCTTCCCACAAGAATGGGCTTTAGGTGAGGCAGATGAACCTGTAGCCATATTACTTCAAAAGTATTTAACATTAGATCGTCTCTAAGCTTTACAGGAATGTGGTTCTGAATATATACCGCAACACCGCCTCCGTTGGCATTTCTGTCTTTTTGGTAGATGTTATAACCATGTATTGCTACCACTGTATCATCAAAGGTATTATCTAAGTGAGTTTCGGAGATAGTAAGATTATGAATGTCATCTGTTACAAGCAAGTTATTGACTTCATGGACCTTGTTTCTTAGGCTATATGTTAATATGGGTTATTTTTGAACACTTTTCTGTGTTGCTTGATTGTTTTAATGCTTTACTGGGATGCTTATCAGAGGTAGACTTACTCATGTTATTTACATTGGAACTGATAGTGCAGGGTGAGCTGCATAAAGTGGTCTTCCTACTATTGCACACCGCCTCAGTGCTAACAGTGTATCTCTGGTTTATAGGCTCATGATTACTGCTTACAATAGCTGTAGGATAAACATATGTATTAGGTGCAATTAGGGGTACATACATTAAATTACTTACATTGTGTTTGCCAATGCCCCTAAGATCATGTACATTTGATGCAGCATTATGACGACTCATTGTCACAATGGTATGGATTTACTGAGATGGTCTTGGATCATTTTTTCAACGCAGCCTTGAAATGTGTGGACAAGATGACTTGGATGGACTCCGTCATTCCTGTAGAGTATCTTCTGTTTCCAGAAGGTGTCAAAGTTATCAATAAAAGTGACTCCTCTTGACAGTTTAAAACTTTCTGAGAAGTAGCCATTATTTACTATTTTACACCTGAGGTTACTATACATAACTTTAAACCATTGTATAAGTGATTCTCCAAAATTGAAATATTCCAGGCATTTATATATAGAGGTGGCACTACAGACCCTCATTCGTTCCGAGGCTGTGTCACAACCGACCGTGACTGGGAGTCCCCTTGGGTTGTGCCATGGCGGAGATCTTTGTGGGCTATACTCTGCCTTGTCTCAGGATGGTAAGTTGGTGGTTGAAAATATCCTTCTAGTGGTGTGGGGGCTGTGCTTTGGCAAAGTGGGTGGGGTTATATCCTTCATGTTTGACCCTGTCTGGGGGTATCATCGGATGGGGCCACAGTGTCTCCTGACCCCTCCTGTCTCAGCCTCCAGTATTTATGCTGCTGTAGTTTATGTGTCGGGGGGCTAGGGTCAGTCTGTTATATCTGGAGTACTTCTCCTGTCTTATCCGGTTTCCTGTGTGAATTTAAGTATGCTCTCTCTAATTCTCTTTCTCTCTCTCTCTCTCTTTCTTTCTTTCTTTCTTTCTTTCTTTCTCTCTCTCTCTCGGAGGACCTGAGCCCTAGGACCATGCCTCAGGACTACCTGGCATGATGACTCCTTGCTGTCCCCAGTCCACCTGGCCGTGCTGCTGCTCCAGTTTCAAGTGTTCTGCCTGCGGCCATGGAACCCTGACCTGTTCACCGGACGTGCTACCTGTCCCAGACCTGCTGTTTTCAACTCCCTAGAGACAGCAGGAGCGGTAGAGATTCTCTTAATGATCGGCTATGAAAAGCCAACTGACATTTACTCCTGAGGTGCTGACTTGTTGCACCCTTGACAACTACTGTGATTATTATTATTTGACCATGCTGGTCATTTATGAACATTGGAACATCTTGGCCATGTTCTGTTATAATTTCCACCCAGCACAGCCAGAAGAGGACTGGCCACCCCTCGTAGCCTGGTCCCTCTCTAGGTTTCTTCCTAGGTTTTGGCCTTTCTAGGGAGTTTTTCCTAGTCACTGTGATTCTACACCTGCATTGCTTTTCTGTTTGGGGTTTTAGGCTGGGTTTCTGTACAGCACTTTGAGATATCAGTTGATGTAAAAAGGGCTATATAAATACATTTGATTTGATTTGATTTTAATATATCAATTCCAGTCATACTTTATCAGAAGCCTTTCAAAGTCAGCTTTGAATACCAGGTTTTCGTAGTGTCCTATTGTTTCCACTACTTGTCTTATATTATCTTCAATGCGTCTTCCATGTAAAAAAAAACCTGTCTGATTAGGATGAATAATATCCGTCAATACCCTTTAAATTCTAGACGCTAGGCACTTTGCTAGTATTTTGCATCACAACACTGAAGTGTAAGGGACCTCCAATGTTTTTAATGGACTGGATCTTTATATTTACCACTAGGGTCCTGTTTCAGTAATAATGAAATCAGACCATCTTGTTGAGTATCTGTTAATCTACCATTTTTATAGGAGTGGTTAAAACATGCTAATAACAGTCCTCTGAGTACATCACAAAAGGTTTGGTATACCTCAACTGGTATGCCATCCAGCCCTGGAGTTTTCCCGGACTTAAAGTCTTTAATTGCAACAAGAGGTTCCTCTTCTGTAATTTGGCCTTCACATGAGTCTTTCTGTACAGCTGTTAATTTAACAGTATTAATAGGAAAAAAATCCTTACAATTAACTTTGGTTAGTGGAGATTGAGGAGACCTAAATTAAATCATTTGCTTAAAGTACTTTGCTTCCTCTTTCAAAATATATTTTGGTGAATTATGGGTGACTCCGTCATTTGTAACAAGTTTCAGTACATTTTCTTTGGTAGCATTTCTATGTTGAAGATTTTTTTTAATTGTGATTTTTTTCCACCATATTCCATCCAGTTTGCTTTATTTTTAAAATCATATATCACTCTTTGTCTTTCTTGAATATGTTCCTCCATTTATTTTACCTCTAACATATTCTGTGCCTCTATGGTAAAGTTTGTATTGCTATCTATCTGTACTGTTAGTCCCTCTATTTTCTTTCTTAAAATGGATTCTCTTGACTTGAATTGCTTCTGCTTTAAAGATGAGGCTTGAATTGCATGGGCTCTAAAGGCACATTTAAATGTCCCATACAAGAATGGGATCTGCTGTACCTACTGTATGTTATGTTGGAATAAGTCAGTTATAAATACTTCTGTCCCTGTTAAAAACAAGTTGTCATCCAGTAGGCTTTGATTACGTTTCCAATATCCTCGCCCATGTGGAAATTCCGTAAGAGTAAAGTATATGCCAATTATGTGATGGTCCGATCACATTCTGTCCCCTATCAACACTTATTCATTTTTTTAAACTTTTGGTGCCAGCGAGAATTACATAAGAAAGTATTCAAGACGACTAGCTTGATTGAGCCTCCACCATGTATATCTCACTAGGTCAGGATATTTAAGCCTCCACCATGTATATCTCACTAGGTCAGGATATTGAAGCCTCCACCATGTATATCTCACTAGGTCAGGATATTTAAGCCTCCACCATGTATATCTCACTAGGTCAGGATATTGAAGCCTCCACCATGTATATCTCACTAGGTCAGGATATTTAAGCCTCCACCATGTATATCTCACTAGGTCAGGATATTTAAGCCTCCACCATGTATATCTCACTAGGTCAGGATATTTAAGCCTCCACCATGTATATCTCACTAGGTCAGGATATTTAAGCCTCCACCATGTATATCTCACTAGGTCAGGATATTGAAGCCTCCACCATGTATATCTCACTAGGTCAGGATATTGAAGCCTCCACCATGTATATCTCACTAGGTCAGAATATTTAAGCCTCCACCATGTATATCTCACTAGGTCAGGATATTTGAAGCCTCCACCATGTATATCTCACTAGGTCAGAATATTGAAGCCTCCACCATGTATATCTCACTAGGTCAGAATATTGAAGCCTCCACCATGTATATCTCACTAGGTCAGGATATCTCACTAGGTCAGGATATTTAAGCCTCCACCATGTATATCTTGATTTAAGCCTCCACCAGCCTCCACCATGTATATCTCACTAGGTCAGGATATTTAAGCCTCCACCATGTATATCTCACTAGGTCAGGATATTTAAGCCTCCACCATGTATATCTCACTAGGTCAGGATATTTAAGCCTCCACCATGTATATCTCACTAGGTCAGGATATTTAAGCCTCCACCATGTATATCTCACTAGGTCAGGATATTTAAGCCTCCACCATGTATATCTCACTAGGTCAGGATATTTAAGCCTCCACCATGTATATCTCACTAGGTCAGGATATTGAAGCCTCCACCATGTATATCTCACTAGGTCAGGATATTTAAGCCTCCACCATGTATATCTCACTAGGTCAGGATATTTAAGCCTCCACCATGTATATCTCACTAGGTCAGGATATTTAAGCCTCCACCATGTATATCTCACTAGGTCAGGATATTTAAGCCTCCACCATGTATATCTCACTAGGTCAGGATATTTAAGCCTCCACCATGTATATCTCACTAGGTCAGGATATTTAAGCCTCCACCATGTATATCTCACTAGGTCAGGATATTTAAGCCTCCACCATGTATATCTCATTAGGTCAGGATATTTAAGCCTCCACCATGTATATCTCACTAGGTCAGGATATTTAAGCCTCCACCATGTATATCTCACTAGGTCAGGATATTGAAGCCTCCACCATGTATATCTCACTAGGTCAGGATATTTAAGCCTCCACCATGTATATCTCACTAGGTCAGGATATTTAAGCCTCCACCATGTATATCTCACTAGGTCAGGATATTTAAGCCTCCACCATGTATATCTCACTAGGTCAGGATATTTAAGCCTCCACCATGTATATCTCATTAGGTCAGGATATTTAAGCCTCCACCATGTATATCTCATTAGGTCAGGATATTTAAGCCTCCACCATGTATATCTCACTAGGTCAGGATATTGAAGCCTCCACCATGTATATCTCACTAGGTCAGGATATTTGAAGCCTCCACCATGTATATCTCACTAGGTCAGGATATTTAAGCCTCCACCATGTATATCTCACTAGGTCAGGATATTTGAAGGTATATCTCACTAGGTATTTGAAGCCTCCACCATGTATATCTCACTAGGTCAGGATATTTAAGCCTCCACCATGTATATCTCACTAGGTCAGGATATTTAAGCCTCCACCATGTATATCTCACTAGGTCAGGATATTTAAGCCTCCACCATGTATATCTCACTAGGTCAGGATATTTAAGCCTCCACCATGTATATCTCACTAGGTCAGGATATTTAAGCCTCCACCATGTATATCTCACTAGGTCAGGATATTTAAGCCTCCACCATGTATATCTCACTAGGTCAGGATATTTAAGCCTCCACCATGTATATCTCACTAGGTCAGGATATTTAAGCCTCCACCATGTATATCTCACTAGGTCAGGATATTTAAGCCTCCACCATGTATATCTCACTAGGTCAGGATATTTAAGCCTCCACCATGTATATCTCACTAGGTCAGGATATTTAAGCCTCCACCATGTATATCTCACTAGGTCAGGATATTTAAGCCTCCACCATGTATATTTCTCATCTCACTAGGTCAGGATATTTAAGCCTCCACCATGTATATCTCACTAGGTCAGGATATTTAAGCCTCCACCATGTATATCTCACTAGGTCAGGATATTTAAGCCTCCACCATGTATATCTCACTAGGTCAGGATATTTAAGCCTCCACCATGTATATCTCACTAGGTCAGGATATTTAAGCCTCCACCATGTATATCTCACTAGGTCAGGATATTTGAAGCCTCCACCATGTATATCTCACTAGGTCAGGATATTTAAGCCTCCACCATGTATATCTCACTAGGTCAGGATATTTAAGCCTCCACCATGTATATCTCATTAGGTCAGGATATTTAAGCCTCCACCATGTATATCTCATTAGGTCAGGATATTTAAGCCTCCACCATGTATATCTCACTAGGTCAGGATATTTAAGCCTCCACCATGTATATCTCACTAGGTCAGGATATTTAAGCCTCCACCATGTATATCTCACTAGGTCAGGATATTGAGCCTCCACCATGTATATCTCACTAGGTCAGGATATTTAAGCCTCCACCATGTATATCTCATTAGGTCAGGATATTGAAGCCTCCACCATGTATATCTCAGGTCAGGATAGGTCAGGACTAGGTATTGAAGCCTCCACCATGTATATCTCACTAGGTCAGGATATTGAAGCCTCCACCATGTATATCTCACTAGGTCAGGATATTTAAGCCTCCACCATGTATATCTCACTAGGTCAGGATATTTAAGCCTCCACCATGTATATCTCACTAGGTCAGGATATTTAAGCCTCCACCATGTATATCTCACTAGGTCAGGATATTTAAGCCTCCACCATGTATATCTCACTAGGTCAGGATATTTGAAGCCTCCACCATGTATATCTCACTAGGTCAGGATATTGAAGCCTCCACCATGTATATCTCACTAGGTCAGGATATTTAAGCCTCCACCATGTATATCTCACTAGGTCAGGATATTTAAGCCTCCACCATGACTATTGAAGCCTCCACCATGTATATCTCACTAGGTCAGGATATTTAAGCCTCCACCATGTATATCTCATTAGGTAAGCCTCCACCATGTATATCTCACTAGGTCAGGATATTGAAGCCTCCACCATGTATATCTCACTAGGTCAGGATATTGAAGCCTCCACCATGTATATCTCACTAGGTCAGGATATTGAAGCCTCCACCATGTATATCTCACTAGGTCAGGATATTGAAGCCTCCACCATGTATATCTCACTAGGTCAGGATATTGAAGCCTCCACCATGTATATCTCACTAGGTCAGGATATTTAAGCCTCCACCATGTATATCTCACTAGGTCAGGATATTGAAGCCTCCACCATGTATATCTCACTAGGTCAGGATATTTAAGCCTCCACCATGTATATCTCACTAGGTCAGGATATTTAAGCCTCCACCATGTATATCTCACTAGGTCAGGATATTGAAGCCTCCACCATGTATATCTCACTAGGTCAGGATATTGAAGCCTCCACCATGTATATCTCACTAGGTCAGGATATTTAAGCCTCCACCATGTATATCTCACTAGGTCAGGATATTTAAGCCTCCACCATGTATATCTCACTAGGTCAGGATATTTAAGCCTCCACCATGTATATCTCACTAGGTCAGGATATTTAAGCCTCCACCATGTATATCTCAC
>NC_056453.1:32894529-32959529 GCF_018296145.1 Oncorhynchus tshawytscha
ATGGTGGATCACGAATAACAAGCTTAGGGTGCTCCCTTGTGGATAGATAGAGAAGTGATTTCAAAAGGTTGGGGTGTGTGACGTTACATTTTGACATAGCGTAGCAGAGGTCGTGTTCCCCTGCTCAGATCTCACAACGCCTAGACAGGAATTTTACGTATCAGTTTACCACATGATATGTTATAGCAATCTGGTGCGCAACGGCGTCGTCGATTACGTGGCACGCAACCACTGATTGATGCGTGCAACGCCTGAGCAGAGGAATACGACACAAATATTTTTGATTAAAATGCGAATTAACAAGTTCATTCGGATGCCTGTTTGTGAAGTGAACACCTTTATCTACAGTGGATGTTATGAGGCGTTGTAATTTCCCTGCAAAAATGTAGAAACCTCTTAGAAATAAATGTTATTACATAACTATGCAATAACATTGTAGTTATATTTCCTAGAGGTTTGTACATTGAGGGAATCGATTAAACTGCCCCGGGTTGAACTAGTTTATGGCCCGTCATGTGACCAGGCGATGCCAGCATCAAGGCATTTTTGTCAGAAAGTAAATGACTTTTACATATGAAAACACAAAATCCTATTAATTACTTTGCTTTTAATTGGCCAGAACTGGGTACCTTGCTCACGGTTCCAAATCAAACGCAATCAACGCTAACACGGTCACTGGGTCGGTCATGCCCGGGGAATTCATCGAATCCACTCTTTTTTGAAGGAAAAAAACAAAACATCGTTAAACCCGATTATTCATATTCATATTCAGCGACCGAGATTTGCATATGAACGTGTCAATCTCCAATAATGTTTAGTCATTGGCACAAACTGTCAACCACGTCACATTATTTCCCCCTTTTCAATCGTCGCTAAGATTGGCTGACTTTTTAATCAAGCTGGTTGCTTTCAATTTCTATTGGTCAAATCTCTCACACCCATTTTCCACTGACCAAATCTATCCAAGTTGAAGGTGAAATTATTTTCCTACTTCGTCCATTAGACTGAACAGCGGTTTGTCCCCGGTTGTTTTTCCGTTTTAGCTAACAATTCCGCCTCGGTAATATTCATCATCATGTCATTATTCGGTGAGGTTCCCCAAGCCACCCCAGTGGCGGTCTTCAAACTGTCGAATGATTTCAAAGAGGACCCGAACCCCATGAAGGTGAACCTCGGTGTTGGAGGTAAGAAATGTGATAATATGACCAGTCCCCCTCTTTCTAATTTCCTTAATTTTGTCACTAGAGTCAAATACTTTCTGTTGATAGACAACCGAAATTAATAATGAATGTATGTGTGTTATATTAAAACATCGAGTAGGGAGTAAAATGTAGGCAAGCAATGCACATTTCAGAACAACTACTAGTCGAATAAGACATGGGAGAGATGACGAATTTTGGCAGAGTTTTATTTATAGACTAATACACTTCAAACAAATAGCCAAACCGAAAACTGCAGACATTACTATTGCCTCCCCCGCGATCAAACCGCCATAATAACATTTGATTTATTTCACCTTTATTTAACCAGGTAGGCAAGTTGAGGACAAGTTCTCATTTACAATTGCGACCCGGCCAAGATAAAGCAAAGCAGTTCGACACAAACAACAACACAGAGTTACACATGGAGTAAAACAAACATACAGTCAATAATACAGTAGAAAAATAAGTGTATATACAATGTGAGCAAATGAGGTGAGATAAGGGAGGTAAAGGCAAAAAAAAAAGGCCATGGTGGCAAAGTAAATACAATATAGCAAGTAAAACACTGCAATGGTAGATTTGCAGTGGAAGAATGTGGAAAGTAGAAATAATGGGGTGCAAAGGAGCTAAATAAATAAATACAGTAGGGGAAGAGGTAGTAGTTTGGGCTAAATTATAGATGGGCTATGTACAGGTGCAGTAATCTGTGAGCTGTTCTGACAGCTGGTGCTTAAAGCTAGTGAGGGAGATAAGTGTTTCCAGTATTAGAGATTTTTGTAGTTCGTTCCAGTCATTGGCAGCAGAGAACTGGAAGGAGAGTCGGCCAAATGAGGAATTGGCTTTGGGGGTGACCAGAGAGATATACCTGCTGGAGCGCGTGCTGCTAAGGTGACCAGTGAGCTACGATAAGGGGGGATTTTACCTAGCAGGGTCTTGTAGATGACCTGGAGCCAGTGGTTTTGGCGACGAGTATGAAGCGAGGGCCAGCCAATGAGAGCGTACAGGTCGCAGTGGTGGGTAGTGTATATGGGGCTTTGGTGACAAAACGGATGGCACTGTGATAGACTGCATCCAATTTATTGAGTAGGGTATTGGAGGCTATTTTTTAAAACGACATCGCCGAAGTTGAGGATGGGTAGGATCGTCAGTTTTACGAGGTTATGTTTGGCAGCATGAGTGAAGGATGCTTTGTAGCGAAATAGGAAGCCAATTCTAGATTTAACTTTGGATTGGAGATGTTTGATGTGAGTCTGGAAGGAGAGTTTACAGTCTAACCAGACACCTAGGTATTTGTAGTTGTCCACATATTCTAAGTCAGAACCGTCCAGAGTAGTGATGCTGGACGGGCGGGCAGGTGCAGGCAGCGATCGGTTGAAGAGCATGCATTTCATTTTACTTGTATTTAAGAGCGATTGGAGGCCACGGAAGGAGAGTTGTAATGGCATTGAAGCTCATCTGGAGGTTAGTTAACACAGTGTCCAAAGAAGGGCCAGAAGTATACAGAATGGTGTCATCTGCGTAGAGGTGTATCAGAGAATCACCAGCAGCAAGAACAACATCATTGATGTATACAGAGAAGAGAGTCGGCCCAAGAATTGAACCCTGTGGCACCCCCATAGACACTGCCAGAGGCCCGGACAACAGGCCCTCCGATTTGACACACTGAACTCTATCAGAGAAGTCATTTGGTGAAGCAATCATTTGAGAAACCAAGGCTAACGTTTTTTTATGAAAAAAAATAAAACGCAGCCTAACGTGATCATTGATAGCTGCCTTGAAGGACACAAAAAAATCCTCTCTGCGATCAGTGAATGTAGGCTAAACTGACAACGGAGTGAAGAGTAGAAATCTCAACTAGTAAGCAACTCGTAGCGGTGAAAAATGTAGTGCGTTCACGCGATGGGGGGGGGGTGTATTCTGGTGGGGGAAGATTTTCGGCACAACAGTTATCAAGTAAACAGATGCTAAACAGTAACTAGCCATCTAACGCTACTAGTTAACAGTTAGCTAGCTAATCCTGTCTGACTAACTATTAACTACAATATCCGAAAGACCTCCCGAGTTGTCTAGCGGTCTAAGACACTGCATCTCAGTGCTAGAGGCGTCACAACAGACGGGTTCGAAACCAGGCTGTTTAACAACTGGCTGTGATTGGGAGTCCCATAGGGCGGTGCGCAATTGGCCCAGTGCCGTCCGGGTTTGGCCGGTGTAGGCCTTCATTGTAAATAATAATTTTTTCTTAACTGACTTGCCTAGTTAAATAAAAGTAAATAAAATGTTGCTGTGGTGCTGCTCCCTGTTTGAAAAAATGTGACTGAATGCATCATCCCTCATCCCTCCCTGAGACATGACTGGATCTGTTCTATGTGGTAAAACCTTTTCACCTATCCATTCAATCAAGTTATCCAGATCAGTGATTAGGCTAGCACACTCCTTCAAAGGAGGGAGAAGGTAAGGATGAACTCAGGTTGGACATGACATGCATGATATCCTTGCTTGCTCTGCTGATTGATTATGCAGAATCTACTGTCAAATTTCAATCACATTTATTTTATAAAGCCCTTTTTACATCAGCAGTAGTCACAAAGTACTTGAAACACCAAATGGCAACCAATGCAGATGTAGAAGCACAGTTGCTAGGAAAAACTCTTGAGACAGCTAGGATCCTAGGAAGAGACCTAGAGAAACCAGGCTCTTAGAGGTGTCTGGTCCTCATCTGGCTGTGCCAGTTGTAGATTATAAGAGTACATGGCCATTAAGGCCATGTCGTTCTTCAAGAAGTTCAAACGTCCATTGTTGACCAGCAGTGTCAAATAATAGTCTGTGGTTATAGAGGGTGCAACAGGTCAGCACCTCAGGAGTAAATGTCAGTTGACCTTTCATAGCTGAACATTCAGAGGTCGAAATAGCAGGTCCAGGACAAGGTAGCACGTCCGGTGAACAAGTCAGGGTTCCATAGCTGCAGGCAGAACAGCAGAAACTGGATCAGCAGCACGACCAGGTAGACTGGGGATGGGGACAGCCAAAGTTCATCAAGCCAGGTAGTCCTGAGGCAGGGTCCTATCTCTCAGGTCGTCCGAGAAGGGGAGAAAGCGAGAGAGAGATTGGAGAATTAGAGGGAACATACTTAAGATCACACAGGACACCAGATAAGACAGGAGAATTACACTAGATAGGACAGACTGACCTGAGCCGCCTGGCACATAGACTATTGCAGCATAGATACTGGAGACTGAGACAGGAAGGGTTGGCACAGATAGCATAGCAAGGTCTATAACCTGTAGTTGGCAGTCATCCAAGGAAGTAGCTCTGTCACTGGCGTAGGAACAGACTGGAACAATCCGGTAGTTGTTGATGTAGATAAATGCGTCATGGTCATATCAGTATTAGTTGTAGCTAGATCAATGGACCGTGGTCATAGAGCAATTCACTCCCATTCACGCTCTCTACGCTGATCCTATGAGAACACTAGCCAGAATACACCCCAGTAGTGCACTTTGGGGTGGAACGGAGCCACTTCACACTTTGTGACTGTTCTTCTTTCTGGATGTTTGTGTGGAGTGCTGTTAATATATAACACTGCAGCGCAGAGGCCAAAAGGCTGAAGTCCTGGTGTGTGTGCTGCCTGTGACTGCTTGCTTGGCCTCTCAGGACTACAGGGTTAGCATTGCGCTACGCTAGAGAAATACCATGACATATTCATCTCGTAATTCCACTGTCCCGCAGCCCAGGCAGGAAATTCATAAACTTCCTCTCCCTCAGGCCTCAGAACAACCAGGAGTTCCTGGGTTCTCAGGCATTATTGCTTAAGTTATCCCTTCCTGTAGTATGCTAACACTGTGGCTGAAAATAGCCTAGATAACCTAGCTACACCACCAGCATGCTCAGATATCTTTTTATTTTACTAGGCAAGTCAGTTAAGAACAAATTCTTATTTTCATTGACGGCCTTGGAACAGTGGGTTAAGTACCTTGTTCAGGGGCAGAACGACAGATTGCACCTGGTCAGCTTGGCTTGATCTTACAACCTTTCGGTTACTAGTCCAACGCTCTAACCACTAGGCTACCTGCCGCCCCAATAGAGGAGATGGACCCATGTCCACTTAGGAAAATATCTGTTTTCTCTTGAACTTCAGTCACAACTGAGACAGTTAGGCCTCGTGCTCTGTTAGAAAGTGGATGTGAATGGAAGTATGTCTACAGACTACTGCAGTCAGTAAGTGAACAGATAAAGCCTGTTAGACAGGAGTGCCCTGTCCTCATTAGCTCAACACTGTTCACTCAGAGTAAGTTACTAGTGTTGCTGTCTTATCAGTGGTGGCTGGCTGGAGTTTAGGACCACAGGGGAAAGTGCAAGGCTGTAGTCTGACATTTGTATCCGGTTGTATCCTGATCCGATAAAACCACTAAAACAAACCTTTGCAAAGTTGGAATTTTATTTCACTTTTATTTATACAGGTAAGTCAATTAGGAAACAAGTTGTTATTTACAATGTGGACCTGTCAGGTAGCGAGTGCAGCACGTATAACACCCACAGGTTAAACAATATCATACAATTAACAGTCAAAAATACACATGAAGTTGCCCGCCAGAGACCGAAGGTAGGGAGAGACCGAAAGTAGGCCTAATTACCAATCAGTCTAGTTGGATCTTGCAGAGCAATAATACTTCTAGTGTAGTAGTGTGTATTTGTGACATCTCCATCTGTGTTCAAACTCTCTTCAGGTTGTCAGGGGCTGTTGTTCATTGGCACCATCCCCTCCTGAGTGGGTTTCTCAACAGGGCAGTAATTCTCCTCCTGAGTGAGTTTCTCACCAGGGCAGTAATCCCCCTCCTGAGTGGGTTTCTCACCAGGGCAGTAATTCTCCTCCTGGGTGGGTTTCTCACCAGGGCAGTAATTCTCCTCCTGGGTGGGTTTCTCACCAGGGCAGTAATTCTCCTCCTGGGTGGGTTTCTCAACAGGGCAGTAATTCTCCTCCTGGGTGGGTTTCTCACCAGGGCAGTAATTCTCCTCCTAGGTGGCTTTCTCAACAGGGCAGTAATTCTCCTCCTGGGTGGCTTTCTCAACAGGGCAGTAATTCTCCTCCTGGGTGGCTTGCTCACCAGGGCAGTAATTCTCCTCCTGGGTGGGTTGCTCACCAGGGCAGTAATGCTCCTCCTGAGTGGGTTGCTCAGCAGGGCAGTAATGCTCCTCCTGAGTGGGTTGCTCAACAGGGCAGTAATGCTCCTCCTGAGTGGGTTGCTCAACAGGGCAGTAATGCTCCTCCTGAGTGGGTTGCTCACCAGGGCAGTAATTCTCCTCCTGGGTGGGTTGCTCAACAGGGCAGTAATGCTCCTCCTGAGTGGGTTGCTCAACAGGGCAGTAATGCTCCTCCTGAGTGGGTTGCTCAACAGGGCAGTAATGCTCCTCCTGAGTGGGTTGCTCAACAGGGCAGTAATGCTCCTCCTGAGTGGGTTGCTCAACAGGGCAGTAATGCTCCTCCTGAGTGGGTTGCTCAACAGGGCAGTAATGCTCCTCCTGAGTGGGTTGCTCAACAGGGCAGTAATGCTCCTCCTGAGTGGGTTGCTCAACAGGGCAGTAATGCTCCTCCTGGGTGGGTTGCTCAACAGGGCAGTAATGCTCCTCCTGAGTGGGTTGCTCACCAGGGCAGTAATGCTCCTCCTGAGTGGGTTGCTCACCAGGGCAGTAATCCCCCTCCTGAGTGGGTTGCTCACCAGGGCAGTAATGCTCCTCCTGAGTGGGTTGCTCACCAGGGCAGTAATTCTCCTCCTGGGTGGCTTTCTCACCAGGGCAGTAATTCTCCTCCTGAGTGGGTTGCTCACCAGGGCAGTAATGCTCCTCCTGAGTGGGTTGCTCACCAGGGCAGTAATGCTCCTCCTGAGTGGGTTGCTCACCAGGGCAGTAATGCCAGCTGCAGAGAAAGCCAGAGTTGGGCTACTGCAAAATGTACAACATAAAGTAAACACAACTCTAGTAAAAACACTTAGCTAGTAGGCTATATTAGGCCCATATATTGGAAACACTGTATCCCTCCTGTATCCATCCGCCGCTATAGCTAGCCTGTCTCTCCCCTCCAGCCTACAGGACAGATGAGGGCCAGCCCTGGGTGCTGCCCGTGGTTAAGAAGGTGGAGAAGCTCATCGTAGCAGACAACCGTCTGAACCATGAGTACCTCCCCATCCTGGGTCTGCCTGAGTTTAGGTCCTCTGCATCCAAGATCGCCCTGGGAGAAGACAGCCCTGCCATCCAGGAGAACAGGGTAGGGTAGTTTGAGTTTGTGTTGGTGGGTTGTGTTGTGTTGTGTGTGTGTGCTTGATCGTACATATATTGAGTTGAATTTGCATTTAAATTAGTACTGGTGAGCTACATAGCTCTTAAGCAGTTAAGTCAATTATCTAGTGTCTCTCCTCCACCCCCTTGGTCTCTGTCGCTCTCTCTCTCACCTCTCCCTATCGCTCTCTCACTCTTTCCCGCTCTTCTCTCCCTATCCTCCTCCTCTCTCTCTCGCTCACTTTCATTCTGTATGTCTGTCTGTCTCTCTCTCTGTCAGGTGGGAGCGGTGCAATGTCTGGGGGGTACAGGTGCTCTGAAGATGGGGGCTGAGTTTCTCAGACGCTGGTACAATGGGAACGACAACATGAAAACACCTGTCTACGTCTCAGCGCCAACCTGGGGTAGGCACACACTGGAACGACAAAACTTAAACAGCTGTCTACATCTCTGCTCGTACGGTTGATCCGGAGCTCTATAATCAGACAGATATGACGTGGCAGGGCGTGCAAACTATCACAGATTACAAAGGGAAACCCAGACACCAACTGGAGCCCAGTGACTGGAGCCTACCAGACGAGCTAAATTCCAACACTGAACCATGCATGAGAGCACTAGCTGTTCCGAACAACTGTGTGATCTTTCTCTCCGTAGCTGACGTGAGTAAGACCTTAAAATAGGTTAATATTCACAAGACCGCAGGGCCAGGATGTGTATTCAGAACATGCACTGACCAACTGGAAAACGTCTTCACTGACATTTTCAACCTCTTTCTGACCCAGCCTGTAATACCTACATGGTTCAAGCAGGCCACCATAGTTCCTGTGTCCAAGAATGCCAAAGTAACCTGTCTAAATGACTATTGTCCCGTAGCACTCGCATCTGTAGCCATGAAATGCTTTGAAAGGCTGTTCATGGCTCACATCAACACCATCATCCCAGACATCCTGGCAACAACATATCTGCCACTCTGACCCTTAAAACCTCTTATGGCTGCATCCCTTTGTTCTCAATTTTCACCTGAAGACATACCCTAATCTAGCTGCCTGTAGCTCAGCCCCAGAGGCAAGGATATGCATATTCCTGGTATCATTTGAATGGAAACATTCTGAAGTTTGTGGAAATGTTAATTGAATGTAGGAGAATATAACACAGTAGATCTGATGGAAGAAAAGAGAAAGAAAGAGCATAGGTTTTCTGTTTTTTATTGTTGTAGTATCATCTGTCACATGTACTAGAACAGCCACACAGTCAGATAGGATGCTGGAGATAATTTTGATGGATAACACAAGAGGGCAACTGTAGGTGTGCAAAGTTTCAGACTGATCACTTCAGGAATGGGTGAGCTACATGACATTTAGCATGAAGTCACCCAGGTGTCCCACACAAGTTGCCCAAATGTACCCAAGTGGCCGAATTGGTGAAATTACCTAGGGGTGTGTGCTTAGTCCCCTCCTATACTCCGTGTTCACCCTCAACTGTGTGACTCCAACACCATCGTTAAGTTTGCTGATGAGACAGCTTACAGGGAGGAGGTCAGTGACTAGCCAAGTTATTGTTACTCATTGTGTATTTATTCTTTGTTTTATTCTATTATTTATCTTTTTGTCGAGAGCCGTGTGTCCTCCGAAAAACAACCCCGCCAAGCCACACTGCTTATTGACACGCTGCTCACTTAACCTGGAAGCCAGCCACACCAATGTGTTGGAGGAAACACCGTACCACTGGCGATCGAAGTCAGCGTGCATGTGCCCAGCCCGCCACAAGGAGTCGCTAGAGCACGATGGGACAAAAACATTCCGGGCCGGCCAAACCCTCCTCTAACCTGGACGACGCTTGGCCAATTGTGCGCTGCCTCATGGGTCTCCCGGCTGTGGCCAGCTGCGACACAGCCTGGGAATAAACCCGGGTGTGTAGGGACGCCTCTAGCACTGCGATGCAGTGCCTTAGACCGCTGCACCACTCGAGAGGCCTTGATATGTTATGTTATCTGGAACTTATACTGCTGAGTTGTCCTCTTAATATTTAATTATTAGGTGATTTACAAATACAGCATGTTACTTTTTTATTTTGTTTCATTTATTGCTCTGCAATAGAGCCATCAAATAATTTCAGCTTAATGTTACAAAGGAGGACTCAAAAAACAGGATTTGGAAAATAATTCTCTGTTAGGGAAAGGCAGAGTGTTGTAAAACCTGCTCTGTTTGTTTCTAGAAAACCACAACTCTGTGTTTGCCAACGCTGGGTTCGAGGACGTCCGTCCCTATAAGTACTGGGACGCAGAGAAGCGGGGACTGGATCTTGCCGGTTTCCTAGGTGACCTGGAGGTGAGCCGCTGACCTCTGAACAGGTGGTGTTGACATGGAGACCAGACCGGCTCCCGAACTCTGAGTTGACCTCACAATAGTGAATATTTAATATCAGAAATGGTCATGTCTACCTAGAAAGTAAATTAGCTTTTTACACACTGTTGAAAATATATGTTTAGCTTTAACAATACCAACTTCCTGTATCAGCTCCCAGTACTCTGTCATTTGGCTGTCCTGTAGTCTAACACTGACCTTTGACCCCGGTCCCAGACTGCACCAAAGCATTCCATCTTCGTATTGCACGCGTGTGCCCACAACCCCACCGGCACAGACCCTACACACATGGAGTGGACGCAGGTGGCTGAGGTCATGAAGGTAAGACTGTGTGTACACGTTATTATAAGAAAATAAAAATTTTGTTTTTGGCATGACATCTTTTCTCATTTCTGAAGATGTTTAAATCTTTGTCCTCTTTCTTTTCTCTCTCCCCCTCCAGAGGAGGAAGCTGTTTGTGTTCTTTGACTCTGCGTACCAGGGCTTTGCGTCAGGCTGTCTGGATAAGGATGCATGGGCAGTGCGCTACTTTGTCACCCAGGGCTTTGAGATGTTCTGTGCCCAGTCCTTCTCCAAGAACTTTGGCCTTTACAGTGAGACAGACAGACCCCCCCCCCACACACACACACACAATGCAATCTGTAAACTGCAGAGACCCGAAATGAAGATTCTGTCTCCTTTCAGATGAACGTGTGGGGAACCTGACCATCGTAGCTCGTGATGCTGACAACGTGAGGAGGGTTCTATCTCAGATGGAGAAGATTGTCAGGGTAACCTGGTCCAACCCTCCCTCCCAGGGTGCCAGGCTAGTCGCCATCACACTCAACACAGCTGAACTCTTCGCTGAATGGTGGGAACACACACAGGTCCATAGTGGTGTATCCACTCCCAACAGTTCTACATGAGTGTTGTTCAAAATGTTCAAATCACAGGCGGCCAGTGGAACCTTTTTTGTGGAGGGCGGGCTCAGAGTAATGGCTGGAAGACAGTCAATGGATTGGCATTGAACACCTCAAACACATGGTTTCCACCTGTTTGATGCCATTCCAGACATTACTATGAGGCACCCTCCCCTCAGCAACCTCTTGTAATTTGAAATATATCCTCTCTTCATCCCCTCCTCTCTTCTCTCCTCCTCTATCCCTCCCCTCTCCCTGTTGTAGGAAGGATAATGTGAAGACCATGGCAGACCGTGTGTTGTTGATGAGGGCTTCACTCCAGGCTAAACTACAGGCTCTGGGAACACCAGGAACATGGGACCACATCACACAGCAGATCGGCATGTTCAGCTTCACTGGCCTCAACCGTGTGTACACACACACACACACACACACACCTTTCGTCTCATCACCTACGCTGCTGTTACTGTTAATTATCTGTCCTGTTGCCTGGTGACTCTATCTCTACCTATATGTACAGTACCCGTCAAAGGTTTGGTCACACCTACTCATTCAAGGGTTTTTCTTTATTTGTACTATTTTCTACATTGTAGAATAATAGTGAAGACAAAAACTATGAAATAACATATAGAATCATACAGTAAAGGGCCCTGCTAGTCTACACCTGTTTATGAAGCATTTGATAAATACCATTTGATTTGTTCATACCTTTTTAATATTTTGTCTCTCTCCAGCTAAACAAGTGGAGTACATGATCAAGGAGAGGAGTATCTACCTAATGGCCAGCGGTCGTATCAACATGTGTGGTCTGACCACTAAGAACATCGACTATGTGGCCAAGTCTATCCACGAGACTGTTGTCAACGTCCAGTAGAAGACAATAATACCCTTAGCACTGGCCCCTGTCCACCACCAGCAGTGTGTGTGTATAATGTATTAGACCAAGGGGGAGCCAGGTACGGGCCACATACGGCCTGCGAGACATTGAAAAAAAAATATATATATATATTTTTTTATAAATCTTTTTTTTTTCTCCCCAATTTCATGGTATCCAATTGGTAGTTAAAGTCTTGTCCCATCGCTGCAACTTCCGTATGGACTCGGGAGAGGCGAAGGTCGAGAGCCGTGCATCCTCCGAAACATGACCCGACCGAGCCAACCGACCATGACCCGACCGACCCAGAAGCCAGCCGCACCAATGTGTCTGAAGAAACACTGAACACCTGGCGACAGTGTCAGTGCGCATGCGCCTGGCCCGCCAAACGAGTCGCTAGAGCGCGATGGGACAAGGAAATCTCGGGCCTGCCAAACCCTCTCCTAACCCGGACGACGCTGGGCCAATGCCTCATGGGTCTCCCAGTCACTGCCAGCTGTGACACAGCCTGGGATCGAACCCAGGTCTGTAGTGCGATGCAGTACCTTAGACCGCTGCATCACTCGGGAGGCCCACGCAAATTAATTTTAACAAACAATTGGTCCCCCAAAAATGCGCCCCTCTGTTGAATTTCAAAATCCCAATTTGTCCCTCGAGACAAAGTTTGCCACCCCTGTGTTAGATCAAACACACAGAAGCCCCCTTCCTAACTCCCAGCGCACCACTGTACGCTGAGCTGATAATGTCACTGCCTGTCTACAGATATATTCTATTTTAACCCTTAAACTAATGCACAAGGCAGCGTAACAGTTAAAGACAAGTCTTAATCATTTGTCTGTGTGGCTCTGTGTGTTTGTCATCCCTGTGTGTCTTCATCAATACTGCTTGCAGTGGAGAGGGGTGTCATTTCCTTTTGAATGTTTGTGTTCAGTGGTGTCACGAATAAGCAGTCTGTGTCAGGACATTGTAGATGCTGTGTGGTTCCACACTAAGGCACTGACTGGGTGTCTCTCGACACTTTGAAATGGCTTCCTTTCCTCATCTCCTTCATTGAAACTGATTTTTTTTCCACCTGTCATGTACAGCCAGATCAGTGATCATGGAGGGAAGGACACAAGGAAAGGAGATATGGAAAATAAGCTATAGTGTTTAAACAATGAGACACAGGCCAAGTGTATCTGGGTGTATTAGACTAGCTGGTGATGAGGATCTTCCTTTGCTTAATCATGTTATTAACATTACAATGTGATTAGTATTGCTGGAGTCGTTCTTGAATTGCTGTGGCATTGGGGACTGGCGTTTTGGCAAAACAATTGACTTAATTATTCTAGATTTAGTTTATTTAAATGTGTTTTAGTGTATCCTCCCATTCAACATCAACTAAGATGACTGCTTAATGACATTATGATAACATTGTGCCATCGGTAGGAGTAGTAACACCAATGAGAAATTTTAGGTTATTTTCTTAAATTGATGCAACATATACTCAAATCTAAAGTCATTAGCTCTTTGAAAATCATTTTTGACATGATTAATCATTTAGCTCACAGTGTAATGTCCCTACATTTTAAATTGAATAACAGAGGGACACTTTGGATTTCGACATACCAAAGTATCAATGGAGTCTTTCAAATGTATGACATACTGGGTGTGATTTAATTAACAATTCTCTTCAATATAGACCCCTCCCTGATACGTTTACCACTGGAGGGAATGTTCAAGGTTCTTGTTTATATTTGCAATGAGTGATTGTCAAGGCAGGAACACCAAAGACAGACACCTGAGGGACAGACATACTATTTTAAAATAAATAGTTATTTTAATAGCCTCTTTTTGTTTTTATTGATGTATATGATACATAAAAAAATTCTCTCACTTTCTAGCATTAAAAGTAATTAATCTAAATCCCCAAAACATGTGTAGAAGTGTACAGACATCACTACTGGGACAAGCCAATGTCTAAACAACTCTACACATCACTACTGGGACAAGCCAATGTCTAAACAACTCTACACATTACTAGTGGGACAAGCCAATGTCTAAACAACTCTACACATCACTAGTGGGACAAGCCAATGTCTAAACAACTCTACACATCACTACTGGGACAAGCCAATGTCTAAACAACTCTACACATTACTACTGGGACAAGCCAATGTCTAAACAACTCTACACATCACTAGTGGGACAAGCCAATGTCTAAACAACTCTACACATTACTACTGGGACAAGCCAATGTCTAAACAACTCTACACTCTACAACTCTAAGTACTTTAAAAACTGCATAAACAAAGTTTTGCAGTATTAAGGACAACACATGTTTTATCATAGATAAACAGTTGAAGTGTAACTATTTGTCATTTTAAAGTGATTTTCATGGTTGCAAGACACGCAAATACCACCACAATTCAAGAACGACCCAGTTAGGATGATTCCATTCCTATTGTAAAACACACATTCCCTATTCTGTTTGACTTACCACCTGAATATGTTTTATAGGAGGAGTTGTGTGGGTCCACTTGAGAGCGAATGTCGCAAAATATGAACTGTGACCCAAGTAAACAGTATTTGACTTGGAAAAAGTACTAGAGTGAAACAATCAATTGACCAAATCAGTCACGCACTAAATATATGTAGGACGTTATATTTACAATCATGTTTATTTTAGTGCAACGGGACTTGAAGTAAAAATCCTGTATTACCTCAGACCGTAGCTGTATGGAGCACTCTGTTGAGGAAGCTGTTCTCAAAGTCCCGGGGTGCTTTCAATAGGGACAAATAGGACTGTTCTCAAAGTCCCGGGGTGCTTTCAATAGGGAAAAATAGGACTGTTCTCAAAGTCCCGGGGTGCTTTCAATAGGGAAAAATAGGACTGTTCTCAAAGTCCCGGGGTGCTTTCAATAGGGACAAATAGGACTGTTCTCAAAGTCCCGGGGTGCTTTCAATAGGGACTAATAGGACTGTTCTCAAAGTCCTGGGGTGCTTTCAATAGGGACAAATAGGACTGTTCTCAAAGTCCTGGGGTGCTTTCAATAGGGACTAATAGGACTGTTCTCAAAGTCCTGGGGTGCTTTCAATAGGGACTAATAGGACTGTTCTCAAAGTCCCGGGGTGCTTTCAATAGGGACTAATAGGACTGTTCTCAATCAGAGAGCAATAATCCCTTTTTTCTTTTTGTTTTCAGCATTTTAATTAAGGGTCTGCTCAATGTGGATGTTCAATCAGTCTGTTCTGATGCTGTCTCTGTCTGTAGCATTATTATTGCACTATTATCAGTAGCTACCATCTCAATGATATACATGTAATGTTCAAAATTGCACAAATGAAATGCGCTCACAGCTAGTGTCTGTAAGTGAATACCTATGTATCTCAAGGGGCTTTGACTGAAGCATTGAATAAACGTCTACACACCACCATGTGTCAGAGTCATGGAATGCTGTTACAACATAGAAACAACCTGGAATCAGAACAGGGTTTTTATGTGGTTATCCGTGTGTGTAGTGTTTTGGCCCAGTCAGTATAGGTCACTGCCTTCCTGTTTCTCACAGTATGTTGTAATTCTTAGGAAAGTTCTTCTGAGAGCCAGGACAGAAATAATATTTTGTTCGTGCAAGTTCTCTTTTTTTGAGTGTTTCTCATGACATTGGGAATGAAAGTGCAGGAAACAAAGAACACTGTCAATACAGGAGTCCAGAATAATCTTTTTATTGAGGAGTTTTTAAAACATTCATTGGGTGGTCTGATATCCTGAACCCTGATATTCTGAAGATCTTGTAAACTGTTGAACCATCCCTAAATTCCCACATAATCTATATAACAGAGAATTGGATATAATGATGAGAACTACAGTAACAGTCAAAAGTTTGGATACACTTATTCAATGGCTGCATCACAACAGGACGTGATTGGAAGTCTCATAGGGCTGCGCACAATTGGCCCAGCGTCATCTGGCTTAGGGTTTGGCTGGGGTGGGCCGTCATTGTAAATAAGAATTTGTTATTAACTGACAGGCCTAGTTAAATAAACCATCTCAGCGCTACAGGCATCACTACAGACCCTGGTTCGATTCCAGGCGGTATCACAACCGGCCGTGATTGGGAGTCCCATAGGGCGGCACACAATTGGCCCAGCGTCATCTGGCTTAGGGTTTGGCTGGGGTAGGCCGTCATTGTAAAATACTAATTTCTTCTTAGTTGACTTGCCTAGTTCAATAAAGGTTAAATAAATAAAATGAAGATGTGTTATTTCATAGTTTTTTGGTCTTCAATATTATTCTACAATGTAGAAAATAGTAAAAATCAAGAATAACCTTTGAATGAGTAGGTGTGTCCAAACCTTTGACTGGTACTGTATGTCTCCTCCCTAACAATGGGATTTGTCCACAGAGTGGAACGACGGCTGAGCGTCTATTCCTCTCTTTGGATTGGTGGATACATCTCGTTACTTTAATACTTTTTAGAATATTTGATGAGGGTTGTTGACGTCAACCGCCTGTATGGCGAGAGATGCTACGCTGCTAGCCTCATGTCATGAATGTGCATAGCCATCTCGAGACGACTGATATAGTGTTTTTTCTCAAAGTTGACCGGATTTCACGTATCCTACTTATATCAGTACTCTCATAACAACATAAGCATTACAAAACTTCGATTAGATCAAGTAAACCTCAGGTAGAAAATAAGCCATACATTTTTTTTGTTAACCAAATTCAACACACATTGACCTCCATATAAAAACTCTTTGCTTGGTGAGTGAAAGAAACAAAATAGCACCACCTGCTGGAGAAGATAGATATTTGACCCAGTTATCCCTCTCCCTTCACCTCTTCCTCTCTGATATATATATATATATATATATACATCTCTATCTGCTGAATCTCTGTCTCCCTCACCAATAAATATCTTCTCTGAGAGCATGAGACTGAGTTGCTTGGTTTCTCTGTTCTTTGATTCTCCAGCTCAGCTATTTGTCAGGTCATACGGATGTGTGTGGGAGGGACAAAGCGGTTCAGTAGAGTCCTTACAGGCGAAGTAAATCAATGCCACCGAGTCTCCCCATAGATCACCCCCGTGTTTGTGTGCGTCAAGAAAAGCACTGGCTTGAAGTCAGAGTGCATCACATCTCCACCCACCTTCCCTGCAGTGCAGCACTGTGACGCAGGATCTCTCTTCATTTGTTTCTCTCTACTTCCCTCTCACTCTCCCTCTGTATATGCTGTCTGTAAATCAGTCATCTGTCAGTATTGCACAATCCAGAGCAGCTCATTCTAAGCTCAGTCTAATAGCAGCTAACCAGTAGTGAATAGTGATGGTCCCAGGCAGGTTTTAGGGAATTATTATTGCTACAAATGAATAGGACAGAGCCCATTGTCTGACAACCTATATATTAAAGTAATGGCACTATAAGTAATGGCACTATACTTCCTCTCTCTATACATCTCTAACTCCAAACCCCTGTGTACATTGGCATACATTCCTATCAAACAACATCCATTCCTCTCATCTGAGCCTGTTTGACTTTACAGGGGTGTCTGTCTGTCCTTGAAAATGATACATTGTCCTGATATCCTGACTGTGCTCTTCAGCTGTCAGCTTATATTAGACAGGTCTTTTTCTCTCATGCTTATCAGATTTGTATAGACTATAACTCCTCCACTAAAGCTACACATCCAATTCAGCCTGGCTTTTCATAAGCCCAGGTCTGTGTCCTGCTCCTCTCTGCATCAAGCTGAGTCCCAAGGTAGGAGTTGTCTTTAAATACAGTGGCTTGTGATAGTATTCACCCTCCTTGGCATTTTTCCTATTTTGTTGCCTTACAACCTGGAATTAAAATATATTTTGGGGGGGGGTTGTATCATTTGATTTACACAACATGCCTACCACTTTGAAGATGCAAAATATTTTTTATTGTGGAACATACATGAAACAAGACAAAAAACCTGAAAACTTGACCGTGCATAACTATTAACCACTCCAAAGTCAATACATTGTAGGGCCACTTTTTGCAGAAATTACAGCTGCAAGTCTCTTGGGGTATGTCTCTGTAAGCTTGGCACATCTAGCCACTGGGAGTTTTGCCCATTCTTCAAGGCAAAACTGCTACAGCTCCTTCAAGTTGGATGGGTTCTGCTGGTGTACTGCAATCTTTAAGTCATACCACAGATTTTCAATTGGATTGAGGTCTGGGCTTTGACTAGGCCATTCCAAGACATTTAAATGTTTCCCCTTAAACCACTCGAGTGTTGCTTTAGCAGTATGCTTTGGGACATTGTCCTGCTGGAAGGTGAACCTCTGTCCCAGTCTCAAATCTCTGGAAGACTGAAACAGGTTTCACCTCAAGAATGTCCCTGTACTTAGCTCCATCCATCATTCCTTCAATTTTGATCAGTTTCCCAGTCCCTGCTGATGGAAAAACATCCCCACAGCATGATGCTGGAGATGGTGTTCTCGGGGTGATGAGAGGTGTTGGGTTTGCGCCAGACGTAGCGTTTTCCTTGATTTCCAAAAAGCTCCATTTTAGTCTCATCTGACCAGAGTACCTTCTTCCATATGTTTGGGGGAGGCTCCCACATAACTTGTTTGCTTATTTTTTCTTTAAGCAATGGCTTTTTTTCTGGTCACTCTTCCGTAAAGCCCAGCTCTGTGGAGTGTACAGCTCCTTCAGGGTTATCTTTGGTCTCTTTGTTGCCTCTCTGATTAATGCCCTCTTTGCCTGGTCCTTGAGTTTTGGTGGGCGGCCCTCTCTTGGCAGGTTTGTTGTGGTGCCATATTCTTTCAATTTTTTAAAATAATGGATTTAATGGTGCTCCGTGGGATGTTCAACGTTTTGGATATTTTTTTATAACCCAAGCCTGGTCTGTACTTCTCCACAACTTTGTCCCTGACCTGTTTGGAGACCTCATTGGTCTTCATGGTGCTGCTTACTTGGTGTTTCAGACTCTGGGGTCTTTCAGAACAGGTGTATATATACTGAGATCATGTGACAGATCATGTGACACTTAGATTGCCCACAAGTGGACTTTATTTAACTAACTGTGTGACTTCTGAAGGTAATTGGTTGCACCAGATCTTATTTAGGGGCTTCGATGCAAAGGGGGTGAATACATATGCAGGCACCACTTGTCCATTTAAAAAAATTAAATTATAGCAAGACATTGTTTTCATTTCACTTCACCAATTTGGACTATTTTGTGTGTCCATTACATGAAATCCAAATAAAATCCATTTAAATCCCAGGTTGTAATGCAACAAAATAGGAAAAACGCCAATGGGGATGAATACTTTTACAAGGCAATGTAGGCACAGATCTAGCATCAGCTTCCCAATACACAATCCTAACCTTACTATTTGGGGATAAAACGCTAGAACTGACCTTTGATTAGTGTCTAGGGGAAACATCATTGTACACCAAGCTCTGATTCGTGCATGCAGATAGTTATAGCAGAACTAAGGGAATTTGGGCTAATATTCTACAGGGAAAGCAGTAAGCAGTGCATTCCATACACCCAGTCCATGTGCTCCTGTACAAACCCAACCCCCCTAGCCCCCAGCCCCCTGTATCCGCATCCTCTCAGCCCAGAAGCTAAACCCTCAGCCCCCTGTGTTCCTATGCCCTTGTGCGTCCCTGGATAGGTCACTTGACAGAGAATAGTTCAAGGGAAATTTCAAAAAGATTCAACTTCATCATCTCCAGAATCCCTCCAACATCAACAGTATATAAAATATGGAAATCTGTGTTATGTAGTAAAAAAAGATAGAGGAAGATAACTGTTTCCAATGACATCGTCAGTGTGCATTGTGTTATTTTAACCAATTATGATGATGTCATTGGAAACACGTATCGTCCTCTATAAAATTGGGAAATTTCCAATGAACCTGTCGTGTTGACATCTGCAGTAGTTCATGCATGTGGGAGTAACACTTCACTTTGGCATGGGGCTCTGCACAGACAGATAGGGTTTTACTACTGTAATGTCACAGTTCCATAGGATGGGACATTACAGTAGTAGGTAACAGTTGTAACTATGGCAAGCCATTTTTAAATGCATTCCCTGGAACTAAGTCATGGTGATATGGAGATGACATACTGTAAATGTCTCTGGTTTAAACCATGCAGGAACATAGTGTGTGTGTTATTGTGATGTGGCAGCCATGAGTTTTTCTCTATCATCCAGAAGCAGGCTGTTAAAACAGCCTATTCATTACACATAAAACCAAAGAATCACCATATTATAAATCAAAATCTGCTCAGTAATGAATATCAAATCACCATCAATATATCATATTATCTATTCATAATAAAATACCTTTGCAAATGTATGTAAAACGTAGTGCCGTACGTTTTGGGGATTGTAAATATTGCATATCCCTTGTTTCAGGTGGCAGGTTTGTTGGAACTCAGATACAGTTATTATACATCTGTATTAAAGCTGCAATCTGCAGTTTAACATCTGGTAACAAGTATAGATCCGGTAGGACTGGGAGTCCATTGACTTCAATGGAACTGTGTGTGTGTGTGTGTGTGTGTGTGTGTGTATATGTGTGTGTGTGTGTGTGCATGTGTGTATGTATGTGTGTGTGTATGTATGTGTGTGTGTGTGTGTGTGTGTGTGTGTGTGTGTGTGTATGTGTGTGTATGTGTGTGTGTGTGTGTGTGTGTGTGTGTGTGTGTGTGTGTGTGTGTGTGTGTGTGTGTGCTGCCTGAGACTTGACTGTTTGTGCATTTCTTCCAGTGGCCACATGTGACAAAGAAAAGACAGACTGCTCCTTTGAATCAGTATAAAGTCCCTGTGGTTGTAGACATTGTGCTTGTTCTCATGGCTGGTGTGTGTTTCTTCCCTTTGTGTGGCCAGAACACTGGCAGTGAGGATGGCATTCACATGGCAGGACTCCTACCAGCCATCGGTGATTGACTGATAGAATACTTATCCTAGAATACTTATCCTAGAATACTTATCCTAGAATACTTATCCTAGAATACTTATCCTAGAATACTTATCCTAGAATACTTATCCTAGAATACTTATCCTAGAATACTTATCCTAGAATACTTATCCTAGAATACTTATCCTAGAATACTTCTATGATAAGGACAGTTCCCTTAAAAAAACTGTCTGATGGTAGAACACAGACATTTTCGTCTTCTTGGCTGACAAATGAAAATATTTCTAAGATGGCTCAGGTCTAGACATGCTATATCCCTCTTTTGTTCCTCTTCATTTAGTTTCTTCTTCTTCCCCTGTAGAGATGGGTGGATGAAAGGTAACTCAACAGAAATATACAGCAAAGTACATCAATTAATTCAAGTCATAATGTTTCAGTAGTCTGTTACCTAGACAACTCAAAGGAGAGCGCATCCAGGGATAGGGGGTTGGGTCTGGGGAGTGGACAGAGGTTATACAGGGTTAGGGGGTTGGGTCTGGGGAGTGGACAGAGGTTATACAGGGATAGGGGGTTGGGTCTGGGGAGTGGACAGAGGTTATCCAGGGTCTGGGGAGTGGACAGAGGTTATACAGGGTTAGGGGTTGGGTCTGGGGAGTGGACAGAGGTTATACAGGGTTAGGGGTTGGGTCTGGGGAGTGGACAGATGTTATCCAGGGTCTGGGGAGTGGACAGGTTATACAGGGTCTGGGGAGTGGACAGATGTTATCCAGGGTCTGGGGAGTGGACAGATGTTATACAGGGTCTGGGGAGTGGACAGATGTTATCCAGGGTCTGGGGAGTGGACAGATGTTATACAGGGTCTGGGGAGTGGACAGATGTTATACAGGGTCTGGGGAGTGGACAGATGTTATCCAGGGTCTGGGGAGTGGACAGATGTTATACAGGGTCTGGGATGTTATCCAGGGTCTGTGGACAGATGTTATCCCAGGGTTATCCAGGGGAGTGGACAGATGTTATCCAGGGTCTGGACAGATGTTATCCAGGGTCTGGAGTGGACAGATGTTATACAGGGTCTGGGGAGTGAACAGAGGTTATACAGGGTCTGGGGAGTGGACAGATGTTATACAGGGTCTGGGGAGTGAACAGAGGTTATACAGGGTCTGGGGAGTGGACAGATGTTATACAGGGTCTGGGGAGTGAACAGAGGTTATACAGGGTCTGGGGAGTGGACAGAGGTTATACAGGGATAGGGGGTTGGGTCTTGGGAGAGGACAGTTCAGAGAAAGGTCTTGAGCTCCTGGATGTCTAAGCACTACAGTGTGATCCCAACTAAACATATACCCCAGTACCCAGTGGGTAGAAGACTGGGCGGAAGGGAAAAGAGAGAGAGACAGTTTATTATCTGTGCTAGATCTTCCCTGTTGTCTCTTCTCTCTTGCTTTGTCCTCGGTGGTCGACGATGACTGCTCCATGCCTTCCTCCACCTTCTTCTCCCATCAAAGAACTCCTCTTGTTACCTGGAAGGGTAGGACACAGTGTCAATCTCTGCACATGACACATAATATTTTGATATTCTTATATTTACAATATAAAATATCATCTTTGATTGAATAATTACACAAATCTTAAAAACAAATTTGTCATTCAGAGACCCATAAGCTCTTTCGTCTTTAAACAATACATGCCAGGCCTCCCGGTTGGTTCAGTGGTCTAAGTTACTGCGTGCCACCAGAGAGTCTGGGTTCGCGCCCAGGCTCTGTCGTAACCGGCCGCGACCGGGAGGTCCGTGGGGCGACGCACAATCGGCCTAGCGTCTTCCGGGTTGGGGAGGGTTTGGCTGGTAGGGATATCCTTGTCTCATCGCGCACTAGTGACTCCTGTGGCGAACCGGGCGCAGTGCACGCTGACCAGGTCGCCAGGTGCACGGTGTTTCCTCCGACATATTGGTGAGGCTGGTGTCCGGGTTGGATGCGCGCTGTGTTAAGAAGCAGTGCGGCTTGGTTGGGTTGTGTTTCAGAGGATGCATGGCTCTCGACCTTCGTCTCTCCCGAGCCCGTACGGGAGTTGTAGCGATGAGACAAGATAGTAGTTACTAACAATTGGATACCACGAAAAAGGGGGTAAAAAAATCTAATGAAATAAAACAATACAGGCCAGACTCTCTGGAGGAAAGTGTGTGACGCAGCGAAAGATAAAACACAAAGTTCTGTTGCTATGATATGCCTGCTGTCACTATAGTCTGGCACCTAAAACCCTCAAACTTATACAGATGCACAATTGAGAGCATCCTGTTGGGCTGTATCACACCGCCTGGTATGGCAACCCCCGCAACCGCAAGGCTCTCCAGAGGGTGGTGCTGTTTGCCCAACGCATCACCGGGGGCAAACTACCTGCCCTCCAGGACACCTACAGCACTCGATGTCACAGGAAGACCAAAAAGATCCTCAAGGACAACACCCCCCGAGCCACTGCCTATTCACCCCGGCTATCATCCAGAAGGCGAGGTCAGTACAGGTGCATCAAAGCTGGGACCGAGAGACTGAAAAACAACTTCTATCTCAAGGCCATCAGACTGTTAAATAACCATCACCATGCAGCTTCCAGCTGGTTACATAACCCTGCACCTTAGAGGCTGCTGCCCTATATAAATAGATTTGAAATCACTGGCCACTTAATAATGGAACACTAGTCACTTTAATAATGTTTTCATGTTTTCAGAGTAGAGGAGAGGGAGAGGTGTAGAGTAGAGTAGAGAGAGAGGTGTAGAGTAGAGGGCAGAGAGAGAGGTGTAGAGTAGAGCAGAGAGAGAGGTGTAGAGTAGAGGACAGAGAGAGAGGTGTAGAGGAGAGAGAGAGGTGTAGAGTAGAGGACAGAGAGAGAGGTGTAGAGGAGAGAGAGAGGTGTAGAGTAAAGAGAGAGGTGTAGAGTAAAGAGAGAGAGGTGAGAGAGGGACAGAGAGAGAGAGTAGAGTAGAGGACAGAGAGAGAGGTGTAGAGTAGAGGAGAGAGAGAGGTGTAGAGTAGAGGCAGAGAGAGAGGTGTAGAGTAGAGGAGAGAGAGAGGTGTAGAGTAGAGGAGAGAGAGAGGTGTAGAGTAGAGGACAGAGAGAGAGGTGTAGAGTAGAGGACAGAGAGAGAGGTGTAGAGTAGAGGAGAGAGAGAGAGGTGTAGAGTAGAGGAGAGAGAGAGGTGTAGAGTAGAGGACAGAGAGAGAGGTGTAGAGGAGAGAGAGGTGTAGAGTAGAAGAGAGAGGTGTAGAGAGAGAGAGGTAGAGCAAAAGAGAGGTGTAGAGTAAAGAGAGAGAGTAAAGAGAGGACAGAGAGAGAGGTGTAGAGTAGAGGACATAGAGAGAGGTGTAGAGTAGAGGAGAGAGAGAGTGTAGAGAGAGAGAGGTGTAGAGTAGAGGAGAGAGAGGGTAGAGTAGAGGACAGAGAGAGAGGTGTAGAGTAAAGAGAGTGTAGAGTAAAGAGAGAGGTGTAGAGTAGAGGAGAGGAGAGAGAGGTGTAGAGTAGAGGACAGAGATAGAGGTGTAGAGGAGAGAGAGAGGTGTAGAGTAGAGGACAGAGAGAGAGGTGTAGAGGAGAGAGAGAGGTGTAGAGTAAAGAGAGAGGTGTAGAGTAAAGAGAGAGAGGTGTAGAGTAGAGGACAGAGAGAGAGGTGTAGAGTAGAGGACATAGAGAGGTGTAGAGTAGAGGAGAGAGAGGTGTAGAGTAGAGGAGAGAGAGAGAGGTGTAGAGTAGAGGAGAGAGAGAGAGGTGTAGAGGAGAGAGAGAGGTGTAGAGTAAAGAGAGAGGTGTAGAGTAAAGAGAGAGGTGTAGAGTAGAGGAGAGGACAGAGAGAGAGGTGTAGAGTAAAGAGAGAGGAGTAGAGTAGAGGAGCGAGAGATGTAGAGTAAAGAGAGAGAGGTGTAGAGTAAAGAGAGAGGTGTAGAGTAAAGAGAGAGGTGTAGAGTAGAGGACAGAGGGAGAGGTGTAGAGTAGAGGAGAGAGAGAGGTGTAGAGTAGAGGAGAGAGAGAGGTGTAGAGTAGAGGAGAGAGAGAGAGGTGTAGAGTAGAGGGCAGAGAGAGAGGTGTAGAGTAGAGGACAGAGAGAGAGAGAGGTGTAGAGTAAAGAGAGAGGTGTAGAGTAAAGCGAGAGGTGTAGAGTAAAGAGAGAGTTGTAGAGTAAAGAGAGAGGTGTAGAGTAAAGAGAGAGGTGTAGAGTAAAGAGAGAGAGGAGTAGAGTAAAGAGAGAGGTGTAGAGTAAAGAGATAGGTGTAGAGTAAAGAGAGAGGTGTAGAGTAAAGAGAGAGGTGTAGAGTAAAGAGAGAGAGGTGTAGAGTAAAGAGAGAGGTGTAGAGTAAAGAGAGGTGTAGAGTAAAGAGAGAGGTGTAGAGTAAAGAGAGAGGTGTAGAGTAGAGTACAGGACAGAGAGAGAGGTGTAGAGTAGAGGACACACAGAGAGAGAGGTGTAGAGTAAAGAGTACAGGACAGAGAGAGAGGTGAGTAAAGAGAGGACACAGTAAAGAGAGAGGTGGTGTAGAGTAGAGACAGAGAGAGGTGTAGAGTAGAGGAGAGAGAGAGGTGTAGAGTAAAGAGAGGAGTAGAGTAAAGAGAGAGGTGTATAGTAGAGTAGAGGACAGAGAGAGATGTGTAGAGTAGAGGAGAGAGAGGTGTAGAGTAAAGAGAGAGGAGTAGAGTAAAGAGAGAGGTGTAGAGTAGAGTAGAGGACAGAGAGAGAGGTGTAGAGGAGAGAGACGTGTAGAGGAGAGTAGAGGACAGGGAGAGAGGAGTAGAGTAAAGAGAGAGAGGTGTAGAGTAGAGTAGAGGACAGAGAGAGAGGTGTAGAGTAAAGAGAGAGAGGTGTAGAGGAGAGTAAAGGACATAGAGAGAGGAGTAGAGTAAAGAGAGAGGTGTAGAGTAGAGTAGAGGACAGGGAGAGAGGTGTAGATTAGAGGACACACATAGAGAGAGGCGTATAGTAAAGAGAGAGGTGTAGAGTAGAGGAGAGAGAGAGAGAGAGAGAGGTGTAGAGTAAAGAGAGAGGGGTAGAGTAAAGAGAGAGGAGTAGAGTAAAGAGAGAGGAGTAGAGGAGAGAGAGAGAGGTGTAGAGTAAAGAGAGAGGAGTAGAGTAGAGGAGAGAGAGGTGAAGAGTAAAGAGAGAGGAGTAGAGTAAAGAGAGAGGTGTATAGTAGAGTAGAGGACAGAGTGAGAGGTGTAAAGAGAGAGGAGTAGAGTAAAGAGAGAGGTGTATAGTAGAGTAGAGGACAGAGAGAGAGGTGTAGAGGAGAGAGAGAGAGGTGTAGAGTAAAGAGAGATGAGTAGAGTAGAGTAGAGGACAGAGAGAGAGATGTAGAGTAAAGAAAGAGGTGTAGAGTAAAGAGAGAGGAGTAGAGTCGAGTAGAGGACAGAGAGAGAGGTGTAGAGTAAAGAGAGAGGAGTAGAGGAGAGGAGAGAGAGGGAGGTGTAGAGTAGAGTAGAGGACAGAGAGAGAGGTGTAGAGTAGAGGAAAGAGAGAGAGGTGTAGAGGAGAGAGAGGTGTAGAGGAGAGTAGAGGACAGAGAGAGAGGTGTAGAGTAAAGAGAGAGGTGTAGAGTAAAGAGAGAGGTGTAGAGTAAAGAGAGGTGTAGAGTAAAGAGAGAGGTGTAGAGTAAAGAGAGAGGTGTAGAGTAGAGTACAGGACAGAGAGAGAGGTGTAGAGTAGAGGACACACAGAGAGAGAGGTGTAGAGTAAAGAGAGAGGTGTAGAGTAGAGGAGAGAGAGAGGTGTAGAGTAAAGAGAGGAGTAGAGTAAAGAGAGAGGTGTATAGTAGAGTAGAGGACAGAGAGAGATGTGTAGAGTAGAGGAGAGAGAGGTGTAGAGTAAAGAGAGAGGAGTAGAGTAAAGAGAGAGGTGTAGAGTAGAGTAGAGGACAGAGAGAGAGGTAGAGGAGAGAGACGTGTAGAGGAGAGTAGAGACAGGGAGAGAGGTGTAGAGTAAAGAGAGGAGTGTAGACATAGAGAGAGGACAGAGAGAGAGGTGTAGAGTAAAGAGAGAGAGGTGTAGAGTAGAGGACAGAGAGAGAGGAGAGAGTAAAGAGAGAGGTGTAGAGTAGAAAGAGAGAGAGGTGTAGAGTAAAGAGAGAGGTGTAGAGGAGAGTAGAGGACAGAGAGAGAGGAGTAGAGTAAAGAGAGAGAAGTGTAGAGTAGAGTAGAGGACAGAGAGAGAGGTGTAGAGTAAAGAGAGAGAGGTGTAGAGGAGAGTAAAGGACAGAGAGAGAGGAGTAGAGTAAAGAGAGAGGTGTAGAGTAGAGTAGAGGACAGAGAGAGAGGTGTAGAGTAAAGAGAGAGAGGTGTAGAGGAGAGTAAAGGACATAGAGAGAGGAGTAGAGTAAAGAGAGAGGTGTAGAGTAGAGTAGAGGACAGAGAGAGAGGTGTAGAGTAGAGGAGAGAGAGAGAGTGTAGAGTAAAGAGAGATGAGAGAGAGAGAGAGTAGAGTAGAGTAGAGGACAGAGAGAGAGATGTAGAGTAAAGAAAGAGGTGTAGAGTAAAGAGAGAGGAGTAGAGTGAAGAGTAGAGGACAGAGAGAGAGAGAGGTAGAGTAAAGAGAGAGGAGTAGAGTAAAGAGAGAGAGAGAGGGAGGTGTAGAGTAGAGTAGAGGACAGAGAGAGAGATGTAGAGTAGAGGAAAGAGAGAGAGGTGTAGAGGAGAGAGAGGTGTAGAGGAGAGTAGAGGACAGAGAGAGAGGTGTAGAGTAAAGAGAGAGGAGTAGAGTAAAGAGAGAGAGGTGTAGAGGAGAGTAGAGGACAGAGGGAGAGGTGTAGAGTAAAGAGAGAGGTGTAGAGGAGAGTAGAGGACAGAGAGAGAGGTGTAGAGTAAAGAGAGAGGTGTAGAGTAGAGCAGAGAGAGAGGTGTAGAGGAGAGAGTGGTGGAGAGGAGAGAGAGGTGTAGAGTAGAGAGAGGTGGAGAGGAGAGAGAGGTGTAGAGTAGAGAAAGAGAGAGGTGAAGAGAGAGAGGTGTAGAGGTAGAGTAGAGTCCAGAGAGGAGAGAGAGGTGTAGAGTAGAGAGAGGTGGAGAGGAGAGAGAGGTGTAGAGTAGAGAGAGGTGGAGAGGAGAGAGAGGTGTAGAGTAGAGAGAGGTGGAGAGGAGAGGAAAGAGAGAGAGGTGTAGAGTAGAGAGAGGTGTAGAGTAGAGGAAAGAGAGAGAGGTGTAGAGGAGAGTAAAGAGAGAGAGGTGTAGAGGAGAGGACAGAGAGAGAGGTGTAGAGTAGAGGAAAGAGAGAGAGGTGTAGAGGAGAGAGAGGTGTAGAGTAGAGTAGAGGACAGAGAGAGAGGTGTAGAGTAAAGAGAGAGGAGTAGAGTAAAGAGAGAGAGGTGTAGAGGAGAGTAGAGGACAGAGAGAGAGGTGTAGAGTAGAGGAAAGAGAGAGAGGTGTAGAGGAGAGGACATAGAGAGAGGTGTAGAGTAGAGAGAGGTGTAGAGGAGAGTAAAGAGAGAGAGAGGTGTAGAGTAGAGAGAGGTGTAGAGTAGAGGAAAGAGAGAGAGGTGTAGAGTAGAGTAAAGAGAGAGGTGTAGAGGAGAGTAAAGAGAGAGGTGTAGAGGAGAGTAAAGAGAGAGGTGTAGAGGAGAGGACAGAGAGAGAGGTGTAGAGTAAAGAGAGAGAGTGTAGAGTAAAGAGAGAGGTGTAGAGAGTAAAGAGAGAGGTGAGAGAGAGGTGTACAAAGAAGAGAGAGTGTAGAGTAGAGGAGAGAGAGAGTAGAGTAGAGAGAGAGAGGAGGTAGAGTAGAGACAGAGAGAGAGAGGTGTAGAGTAAAGAGAGAGGTGTAGAGAGAGGAAAGAAAGAGAGTAGTTGTAGAGTAAAGAGAGAGGTGTAGAGTAAAGAGAGAGAGGTGTAGAGTAAAGGAAAGTGAGAGCAAAGAGAGGTGTAGGAAAGAGAGAGGTGTAGAGTAAAGAGAGAGGTGTAGAGTAAAGAGAGAGGTGTAGTAAAAGAGAGGAAAGAAAGAGAGAGTAGTGTAGAGAAAGAGAGTGTAGAGTAAAGAGAGAGTGTAGTAAAGAGAGAGGAGTAGAGTAGAGTAGAGGAGAGAGAGAGGTGTAGAGTAGAGTAGAGAGAGGTGTAGAGTAAAGAGAGAGGTGTAGAGTAAGAGAGAGAGGTGTAGAGTAAAGAGAGAGGTGTAGAGTAAAGAGAGAGGTGTAGAGTAGAGTAGAGGAGAGAGGTGTAGAGGAGAGAGAGAGGTGTAGAGTAAAGAGAGAGGTGTATAGTAGAAAGAGAGAGAGAGGTGTAGAGAGAGGAAGAGAGGTGTAGAGTAAAGAGTGTAGAGTAGAGAGAGGTGTAGAGAAGAGAGAGAGTGTAGAGTAAAGAAAGAGGGAGAGTAAAGAGAGATAGAGTAGAGGACAGAGAGAGAGGTGTAGAGTAAAGAGAGAGAGGTGTAGAGTAGAGAGAGAGAGGAGAGAGTAGAGTAGAGTAGAGGACAGAGAGAGAGGTGTAGAGTAGAAGAAAGAGAGAGAGTAGAGAGAGAGAGAGAGGTGTAGAGGAGAGAGAGTCCAGAGAGAGGTGTAGAAGAGAGAGAGTAGAGTAGAGAAAGAGGAAAGAGAGAGTAGTGTAGAGTAGAGGAAGAGAGAGGTGTAGAGTAAGAGGAAAGAGGAGAGAGAGAGTGTAGAGGAAGAGAGGAGGTGTAGAGTAAAGAGAGAGGTGTAGAGTAGAGGACAGAGAGAGAGGTAGAGTAGAGGAAAGAGAGAGAGGTGTAGAGGAGAGAGGTGGACAGAGAGAGAGGTGTAGAGAGAGAGAGGTGAGAGGAGTAGAGAGAGAGAGAGGTGTAGAGAGAGAGAGGAGAGAGGAGAGGAAAGAGAGAGAGGTGTAGAGGAGAGAGAGAGGTGAGAGGGAGAGGAGAGAGAGAGGAAAGAGAGAGAGGTGTAGAGTAGAGGAAAGAGAGAGTGTAGAGTAGAGAAAGAGAGAGAGGTGTAGAGGAGAGGAAAGAGAGAGGTGTAGAGTAGAGAAAGAGTGTAGGAGTAGAGAAAGAGAGAGGTGTAGAGTAGAGGAGAGGAAAGAGAGAGAGGTGTAGAGGAGAGAAGAGAAGAGAGAGTAGAGAGAGAGGTGTAGAGAGTAGAGGAAAGAGAGAGGTGTAGAGTAGAGGAAAGAGAGAGAGGTGTAGAGGAGAGGAAAGAGAGAGGTGTAGAGTAGAGTAGAGTAAAGAGAGAGGTGTAGAGGAGAGTAAAGAGAGAGGTGTAGAGGAGAGGACAGAGAGAGAGGTGTAGAGTAGAGTAAAGAGAGAGGTGTAGAGGAGAGTAAAGAGAGAGGTGTAGAGGAGAGGACAGAGAGAGAGGTGTAGAGGAGAGTAAAGAGAGAGGTGTAGAGGAGAGTAAAGAGAGAGGTGTAGAGTAGAGGAAAGAGAGAGAGGTGTAGAGTAGAGGAAAGAGAGAGAGGTGTAGAGTAGAGAGAGAGAGAGTAAAGAGAGAGTGTAGAGTAGAGAGAGGTGTAGAGTAGAGGGCAGAGAGAGGTGTAGAGTAGAGTAAAGAGAGAGAGAGGAGTAGAGGAAAGAGAGGTGTAGAGAGAGAGGAAAGTAAAGAGAGAGGTGTAGAGTAGAGGAAAGAGAGAGGTGTAGAGTAAAGAGAGAGGTGTAGAGGAGAGGTGAAAGAGAAAGAGAGAGGAGTAGAGTAAAGAGAGAGGTGTAGAGTAAAGAGAGGAAAGAGAGAGAGGTGTAGAGGAGAGGAAAAAGAGAGAGGTGTAGAGTAAAGAGAGAGGTGTAGAGTAAAGAGAGGTGTAAGTAAAGAGAGAGGTGTAGAGTAAAGAGAGAGTGTAGAGAAAGAGAGAGGTGTAGAGTAAAGAGAGAGGTGTAGAGTAAAGAGAGTGTAGAGAAAGAGAGGTGTAGAGGAAAAAGAGAGTGAGGTAAAGAGAGTAGAGGAAAGAGAGAGAGGTGTAGAGTAGAGGAGAGAGAGAGAGGTGTAGAGTAGAGAGAGGGTAGAGTAAAGAGAGAGGTGTATAGAGTAGAGGACAGAGAGAGAGGTGTAGAGTAAAGAGAGAGAGGTAAAGAGAGAGAGTAGAGTAAAGAGAGAGAGGTGTAGAGGTAGAGGAAAGAGAGAGAGGTGTAGTAAAGTAGAGGAAAGAGAGAGAGGTGTAGAGTAGAGGAGGAGAGAGAGAGAGGTGTAGAGTAGAGAGAGACAGAGAGAGAGGTGTAGAGAGAGAGTAAAGAGAGAGAGGAGTAGAGTAGAGTAGAAGAAGAGAGGTGAGAGGTGTAGAGGAGAGAGAGAGGTGTAGAGAAGAGAGAGGTGTAGAGGAGAGAGAGGGTAGAGTAGAGAGAGGTGGAGAGTAGAGGAAAGAGAGAGGTGTAGAGGAGAGAGAGGTGTAGAGGAGAGGGAGAGAGAGGTGAGAGTGTAGAGTAGAGAGAGAGGTGTAGAGAGAGAGTAGAGAGAGAGAAGAGGAGAGAGAGGTGTAGAGGAGAGAGAGGTGTAGAGAGAGAGGTGTAGAGTAGAGAGAGGTGGAGAGGAGAGGAAAGAGAGAGGTGTAGAGTAGAGAGAGAGAGGTGTAGAGGAGAGAGAGGTGTAGAGGAAAGAGAGAGTGTAGAGGAGAGGAAAGAGAGAGGTGTAGAGTAGAGTAAAGAGAGAGGTGTAGAGAGAGAGGAAAGAGAGAAAGATGTGTAGAGTAGAGGAAAGAGAGAGAGGTGTAGAGGAGAGTAAAGAGAGAGGTGTAGAGTAGAGAAAAAGAGAGGTGTAGAGGAGAGGAAAGAGAGAGAGGTGTAGAGTAGAGGGAAGAGAGAGAGAGGTGTATAGAGTAAAGAGAGTGGAGAGTAGAGTAAAAGAGAGAGGTGTAGAGTAGAGGAAAGAGAGAGGTGTAGAGGAGAGGAAGAGAGAGAGAGTAAAGAGAGAGGTGTAGAGGACAGAGAGAGGTGTAGAGTAAAGAGAGAGGTGTAGAGGAGAGGAAAGAGAGAGAGGTGTAGAGTAGAGGAAGAGAGAGAGGTGTAGAGAGAGGAAAGAGAGAGAGGGTAGAGGAGAGAGAGAGTGTAGAGTAGAGTAAAGAGAGAGGTGTAGAGTAGAGTAAAGAGAGAGGTGTAGAGTAGAGGAAAGAGAGAGAGAGGTGTAGAGTAAGAGGTGAGAGAGTAGAGTAAAGAAAGAGTGTGTAGAGTAAAGAGAGAGGTGTAGAGGAAAGAGAGAGGTGTAGAGTAGAGTAAAGAGAGAGGTGTAGAGTAGAGGAAAGAGAGAGGTAAAGAGAGAGGTAGAGTAAAAGAGAGAGAGGTGTAGAGTAAAGGACAGAGAGAGGTGTAGAGTAAAGAGAGAGGTGTAGAGGAGAAAGAAAGTAAAGAGGAGAGTGTAGAGTAAAGAGAGAGGTGTAGAGGTAAAGAGGAAAGAGAGAGAGGTGTAGAGTAGAGGAAAGAGAGAGAGAGGTGTAGAGTAAAGAGAGGAGTAGAGTAAAGAGAGAGGTGTAGAGTAAAGAGAGAGAGGTGTAGAGTAGAGGACAGAGAGAGGTGTAGAGTAGAGAGAGGTGTAGAGTAAAGAGAGAGGTGTAGAGTAGAGGAGAGAGAGAGGTGTAGAGTAAAGAGAGGAGTAGAGTAAAGAGAGAGGTGTATAGTAGAGTAGAGGACAGAGAGAGATGTGTAGAGTAGAGGAGAGAGAGGTGTAGAGTAAAGAGAGAGGAGTAGAGTAAAGAGAGAGGTGTAGAGTAGAGTAGAGGACAGAGAGAGAGGTGTAGAGGAGAGAGACGTGTAGAGGAGAGAGAGGTGTAGAGAGTAGAGAGAGTGAAGAGAGAGAGTGTGGAGAGGAGAGGAAAGAGAGAGGTGTAGAGTAAAGAGAGGTGTAGAGGAGAGAGAGGTGTAGAGGAAAGAGAGAGAGGTGTAGAGAGAGGAAAGAGAGAGGTAGAGTAGAGTGCAAGAGAAAGAGAGAGAGGTGTAGAGGAAAGAGAGAGATGTGTAGAGGAGAGGAAAGAGAGAGAGAGAGAGTAGAGTAAAAGAGAGGTGTAGAGTAGAGTAGAGGAAGAGAGAGGTGTAGAGACACACATAGAGAGAGGATAGTAAAGAGAGAGGTGTAGAGTAGAGAAAGAGAGAGAGAGAGAGGTGTAGAGTAAAGAGAGAGGTGGAGAGTAGAGTAAAGAGAGAGGAGTAGAGTAGAGGAAAGAGAGAGGTGTAGAGTAAAGGAGAGGAAAGAGAGAGAGGTGTAGAGTAGAGGACAGAGAGAGGTGTAGAGTAAAGAGAGAGGTGTAGTAGAGGAGAGGAAAGAGAGAGAGAGAGAGTAGAGTAAAGAGAGAGGTGTAGAGAGTAGAGGAAAGAGAGAGAGGTGTAGAGTAGAGAGAGAGGAGAGAGAGTAGAGTAAAGAGAGGTGTAGAGTAGAGTAAAGAGAGAGGTGTAGAGTAGAGGAAAGAGAGAGAGAGGTGTAGAGTAGAGAGGTGGAGAGTAGAGTAAAGAGAGAGGTGTAG
This sequence comes from Oncorhynchus tshawytscha, assembly GCF_018296145.1. NCBI lineage: Eukaryota > Metazoa > Chordata > Actinopteri > Salmoniformes > Salmonidae > Oncorhynchus > Oncorhynchus tshawytscha. The sequence goes on from NC_056453.1 coordinate 32,927,374, forward strand.
AGTAAAGAGAGAGGAGTAGAGTAGAGAGAGGTGTAGAGTAGTAAAGAGAGAGGTGTAGAGTAGAGGAAAGAGAGAGGTGTAGAGAGAGGAAAGAGAGTAGAGGTGTAGAGTAGAGGACAGAGAGAGGTGTAGAGTAAAGAGAGAGGTGTAGAGAGAGAAAGAGAGAGAGAGTGTAGAGTAGAGTAAAGAGAGAGGTGTAGAGGAGAGGAAAGAGAGAGGTGTAGAGGAGAGAGAAAGAGAGAGAGAGAGGTGTAGAGTAAAGAGAGGTGGAGAGTAGAGTAGAGGAAAGAGAGAGGTGTAGAGTAGAGGAAAGAGAGAGAGTAGAGAGAGAGAGGTGGAGAGTAGAGAGAGGTGTAGAGTAGAGTAAAGAGAGAGAGAGGAGTAGAGGAAAGAAAGAGAGGTGGAGAGTAGAGGAAAGAGAGAGAGGTGTAGAGGAGAGGAAGAGAGAGAGGTGTAGAGTAGAGAGAGGTGTAGAGTAGAGAAAGAGTGTAGAGGTGTAGAGGAGAGAGAGAGTGTAGAGTAGAGAGAGGTGTAGAGTAGAGAGAGTGAAAGAGAGAGAGGTGTAGAGGAGAGAGAGGTGGAGAGTAGAGGAAAGAGAGAGAGGTGTAGAGTAAAGAGAGAGAGGAAAGAGAGAGAGGTGTAGAGTAGAGGAAAGAGAGAGAGGTGTAGAGTAGAGGAAAGAGAGAGAGGTGAGAGAGAGAGAGGTGTAGAGTAGAGAGAGGTGTGTAGAAAGGAGAGAGAGGAGTAGAGTAGAGAGAGGTGGAGGAGAGAAAAGAGAGAGGTGTAGAGTAGAGGAAAGAGAGAGAGGTGTAGAGTAAAGAGAGAGGTGTAGAGAGAGTAAAGAGAGAGGAGTAGAGGAGAGTAGAAGAGAGAGGTGAGAGTAGAGTAAAGAGAGAGAGGTGTAGAGAGAGAAAGAGAGAGGTGTAGAGTAGAGGAAAAGAGAGAGAGGTGTAGAGGCGAGGAAAAGAGAGAGGTAGAGTAGAGGAAAGAGAGAGAGGTGTAGAGTAGAGGAAAAAGAGAGAGAGGTGTAGAGGAGAGGACAGAGAGAGAGGTGTAGAGGAGAGAGAGGTGTAGAGTAGAGGAAAGAGAGAGAGAGGTGTAGAGTAGAGAGAGGTGTAGAGGAGAGAGAGGTGGAGAGGAGAGGAAAGAGAGAGGTGTAGAGTAGAAGAAAGAGAGAGGTGTAGAGGAGAGGAAAGAGAGAGAGGTGGAGAGAGAGAGAGGTGGAGTAGAGAGTAAAGAGAGAGGTGTAGAGGAGAGGAAAGAGAGAGAGGTGTAGAGTAGAGGAAAGAGAGAGAGGGAGAGAAAGAGAGAGGTGTAGAGTAAAGAGAGAGGTGTAGAGGAGAGGAAAGAGAGAGGTGTAGAGGAGAGAGAGGTGTAGAGGAGAGGAAAGAGAGAGGTGTAGAGAAAGAGAGAGGTGTAGAGGAGAGGAAAGAGAGAGGTGTAGAGGAGAGAGAGGTGTAGAGGAGAGGAAAGAGAGAGACGTGTAGAGGAGAGAGAGGTGTAGAGGAGAGGAAAGAGAGAGACGTGTAGAGGAGAGAGAGGTGTAGAGGAGAGGACAGAGAGAGAGGTGTAGAGTAGAGAGAGGTGTAGAGGAGAGGACAGAGAGAGAGTGGTAGAGGAGAGAGAGGTGTAGAGTAGAGAGGGGTGGAGAGGAGAGAGAGGGAGCATAGAGAGAGTAGAGAAATGAGAAGTGTATGAACAAAGCCCATTACAAAATCTGCTACAACCTACAAGACTACAAATAAATACCATTAACTATGCAAACCATGGCCTTGGTACTGCTCTGGGCAAGTTTCCATGGAAGGATTGTTCAAACTTCACTCGACTTGTGAAGACTAAGTAAATACCTGGAGTCAACTTCTGCAATACTTTAGGAGATGAAGCAGATTTCAGCAGCTTACCGTACCGTAGATCCCCAGAACAGTTGAGCCAGTCACGTGAAAAACCAAAGTATTTTTTTCAAAAATGATGCATGGCCATCATATATATGTCTGTTTATCATAGAAAGAATGTAGCCAGCTACATTTCCTGATGTTTTGCTTGAAGTTAATATTTTATTTTACCAGAGAACTAGGCTGGCCACACTGAGAAGTACAGGAGAAACGTAGCTACACATCAGTCAGAGCTCTGTCTGCTGATAGAATGCCTGTTCATGAATTCTCATCTGAGTGGAGAAGTGCAACTGAAGCACAGAATTAGTCTGATGCTGAGCAGAAATTACAATGAGGAGCATTTTAAATCTGCGTTTACAAAACGCAGCAAGATATTTCTGCATTAACACGACCCTTAAATTTAATTTGCAAGTTAATCTAAATGGCTGAATTAATAAGGTGACGGGGCATCATATTGTGTTAGCTCTCTTCCATGTTTGAGAAGTCAACCCCTATGGATGAGTTATTTGTACAGCTGTCACCATCTTGACTTCCTTGCATTTTTTTGGCCACTCCACTCTCAGCCTCTCCTCTCCTCGTATCCTACACATGCTGCTTCAGAGCCAGTACTGTTCTTCCTTCAGGCAAGCATGCGTCTTGTTTATTAGCACAATGTGTCTCGTTCACATTCGATTGTAAATGTTCAAACTCACTAGATGGACGTGTTGTATCTCTGATATGTGTACAGCTTTATGAGCTGGAAAGGCCTGTTTTCACTATTTGTTTTTCATTTGTGTCCTTTATCATTTTAAGAGAACAGCCTCCATTGAAAATGTTGGCATCCCCTTGTGTACTAAGCCAGTAATACCATATATCCTGGTCTGAGAGGAGGACGATATCACGAAATGAACATCTGCATACGGCCAACTCTACTAGAGGGTGTTAGCACTCATGTACAGTTGAAGTTGGAAGTTGAGTCATTAAAACACATTTTTCAACCACTCCACACATTTCTTGTTAACAAACTGTAGTTTTGGCAAGTCAGATAGGACATCTACTTTATTCATGGCACAAGTCATTTTTCTAACAATTGTTTACAGACAGATTATTTCACGTATCATTCACTGTATCACAATTCCAGTGGGTCAGAAGTTTATATACACTAAGTTGACTGTGCCTTTAAACAGCTTGGAAAATAAAATGATGTCATGGCTTTAGAAGCTTCTGATAGGCTAATTGACATAATTTGAGTTAATTGGAGGTGTACCTGTGGTTGTATTTCAGGGCCTACCTTAAAACTCAGTGCCTCTTTCTTTGACATCGTGGGAAAATCAAAAGAAATCAGCCAAGACCTCAGAAAACTAATTGTAACCTCCATAAGTCTGGTTCATCCTTGGGAACAATTTCCAAACGTCTGAAGGTACCATGTTCATCTGTACAAACAATAGTACAAGTATAAACACCATGGGACCACACAGCCGTCATACCAATCAGGAAGGAGACGTGTTCTGTCTCCTAGAGATGAATGTACTTTGGTGCGAAAAGTACAAATAAATCCCAGAACAACAGCAAAGGTCCTTGTGAAGATGATGGAGGAAACAGGTACAAAAGTATCAATATCCACAGTAAAACGAGTCCTATATCGACATAACCTAAAAGGCTGTTCAGCAACATCTCATGACATCAGTCAGGAAGTTAAAGCTTGGTCGCAAATGGGTCTTCCAAATGGACAATGACCCCAAGCATACTTCCAACGTTGTGGCAAAATGGCTTAAGGGCAACAAATTGAAGGTATTGGAGTGTCCATCATAAGGCTCTGACCTCAATCCTATAGAAAATGTGTGGGCAGAACTGAAAAAGCGTGTGTGAGCAAGGAGGCCTACAAACCTGACTCAGTTACACCAGTTCTGTCAGGAGGAATGACCCAAAATTCACCCAACTTATTGTGGGAAGCTTGTGGAAGGCTACTCGAAACATTTGAAGGCAATGCTACCAAATACAAATTGAGTGTATGTAAACTTCTATCCCACTGGGAATGTGATGAAAGAAATAAAAGCTGAAATAAAGCATTCTCTCGCTATTATTCTGACATTTTACATTCTTAAAATAAAATGGTGATCCTAACTGACCTAAGACGGGGAATTTTTACTAGGATTAAATGTCAGGAATTGTGAAAAACTGAGTTTAAATGTAATTGGCATGTAAACTTGTATGTAAACTTCGACTTCAACTGTATATAACAGCTATAGAAGCTTACAACTCATACTCACGGTTTATGTAAGCTGTAATGTAAGCTGGGTGTAATATAACACAGGTCTCCTCACCATTCCCTTCTTGGCTTTCCAGTTGGTATTTCAGCCGGTCTTCTTGCCTGTTTTCCAGCTGGTCTTCTGGACATTCTACCTGCTGGTCTTCTGGACATTCTACCTGCTGGTCTTCTGGACATTCTACCTGCTGGTCTTCTGGACATTCTACTAGCCATTTTCCCGGATGGCCTTCCAGACAATCTGTCAGACGGTCTTCTGGACGGTCCTCCGGACAGTCTTTTGTTCGATCTTCCGGTTCCTTCTCTGGTGGCTCCTCTGGTTGGTCTTCCTGACAGTCTTCCGGTCGGTCCTCTCGGATGTAGGGAATGTCATCCATCCGTAGAAACACTGAGTCACTGGGGCTCCTTTGTCCATCTGACTTACTGCCTGGAGAGGGAGACATAGTACTATTGTGAGAATCAGGACAGAGGCTGCATCTCAGTGAAGTGGTAACCCGTTTTCAGTCTCCAAATCTCCCCCCCCTTGTCCCCTCCTTCCAACCCCTTCTGTGCATAGAAGTGATCTATCTTCAGATAGAAGATTTCTCAAATGACCCATTAGCTGCAAACAGTGAGGTATTGAGCATGAGGGAAGCGGTTAGAGATGGTTATCATGCTGGACACGTATGCATCATGATCGATTCCCTCCATGGTTTAACTCAATAACAGAGAGGACAGACCACCAATTCAATGAGAGGTCTCTCTCACACACACACACACACACACACACACACACACACACACACACACACACACACACACACACACACACACACACACACACACACACACAGGTTTTGTAACTCACACGCACCACACCACTTACGGACTATGCGACTCCTTTTATTGAGCTGTGAGGTGAGCGGTCCAGTGTTGTCCTCTGTGTGCGTGTGTCGTTCCAGGACAGGTTGCAGGTGAGTGTATGTGTGTGTCAGGGGCAGGGCGATGCTGTGGGAGCGGGTCTCAGGCAGGGTGGGTCTCCCCTCAGGATCGGGGGTCTGGGGTACACTGTCCATAAGACTGGCTGTTAGTGCATTCTGGTAGTGGTTCCTCGAGATCTAGGAGACAGGAACACAGTCCACAAATACAATATCAACACATCATCATCACACTCCACAAATACAATATCAACACATCATCATCAACACACTCCACAAATATAGTATCAACACATCATCATCAACACACTCCACAAATATAGTATCAACACATCATCATCAACACACTCCACAAATACAGTATCATCACATCCTCAACACACTCCACAAATACAGTATCAACACATCATCAACACATCATCATCAACACACTCCACAAATATAGTATCAACACATCATCAACACACTCCACAAATACAGTATCAACACATCATCAACACACTCCTCAAATACAATATCAACACATCATCAACACACTCCACAAATACAGTATCAACACATCATCATCATCACACTCCACAAATATAGTATCAACACATCATCAACACACTCCACAAATATAGTATCAACACATCATCATCATCATCACACTCCACAAATATAGTATCAACACATCATCAACAAACTCCACAAATACAATATCAACACATCATCATCAAACTCCACAAATATAGTATCAACACATCATCAACACACTCCTCAAATACAGTATCAACACATCATCAACACACTCCACAAATATAGTATCAACACATCATCAACACACTCCTCAAATACAGTATCAACACATCATCAACACACTCCACAAATACAGTATCAACACATACACATCATCATCAACACATCATCAACACATCATCAACACATCATCAACACACTCCACAAATACAGTATCAACACATCATCAACACATCATCATCATCACACTCCACAAATACAGTACATCAACACATCATCAAATCAGTATCAACACATCATCAACACACAAACACATCATCATAGTATCAACACATCATCATCAACACACTCCACAAATACAGTATCAACACATCATCATCAACACACAATATAAACTAATATAAGCAAATGTCTATATATAGACACACACACCACCAAGCTGTTTCTCTATGTAGATGCTACATTTGTGTGTGTGTGTGTGCGTGTGTGTGTGTGTGTGTGTGTGCTAGTGATCTTTCTTTCTCAAACTATATTTATGACCTGGGGGAGGGGGGAGGGAGTGTGTGTGTTCTCAGGATGTACATCCATCACTTTAAGTCTAAATTATTCATACTGAAAATGGAGGTCATTTATCCCCAATGATTAAAGTTAAACTAAGAGAGATTAAAAGGAAAACGAGGGAAGGAGGGAGAGAGGGAAGGAAGGATAGAGGGAGAGGGAGAGAGGATGTGTCTGTGTTTAGTCAAAATCAGGGATTAAGACGTTTTAAAGGGAAGTTAAAATGAGAAGCAGTATGGTTCTGGGTAGTCAGAAGTTTCGGTCTATTTTAAGTGTTGTGCGTGCACGTCAGTGTTGGTCGGTGACGTTAAAGATGAGGGAGGCCTTATTTCTACTACATGATACTCTAATTTTCCCTATACCCATCATGAGGTTGCTACAACCTAGCCTACCCATGAACGTTTACAATGTAGGTGCGCTTCTCCTCTCCCCTTTTCCCATTGCTTGTGGACTCCACAACACCACAGCTGTCTGTGACCAGGCGAAAACACCTTTCCAAGCCAAACCTTTATACCATAACCGCTAACCACTACACAGCCTATATCTTTGTCACCATATTAGCTAATGTCACAGTAGTCAACATAGCTACTAGAACTAACGCATTAGTAAACCCGCTACAATCATGCAGTACAGTGTAAAGCTAGCAGTTTAGCAGTTACACCGGTAGGCCAAGGTGGCAATACATTTATAAAACCAAAAGCTTACCTTGACCTGGAAGGGTTCCAGTGTTGGATAGCCATAGCCAGATAGCTAACATAGCATCCCTCTGTTTGAGCCGGGTTTTTGAGTAGGCTAAACTAGCGAGCTTCATTCTCTAACTAAGTAAGTGAAAGCTAAAAATAAATGCTATGAAAAATAGCTAGCACTGTCTCTCTCTTGCTTCTCCTTCATTTTTGAAGAGATTCATTTATTAAAAACTGTTCAACTATTTCTCTGAGTCCACTACTCACCACAGTTCATGCACTGCAGTGCTAGCTAGCTGTAGCTTATGCTTTCGGAACTAAATTCACTCTCTGATGCTTTGATTTGGTGGACAACATGTCAGTTCATGTTGCAAGAGCTCTGATAGGTTGGAGGACGTCCTCTGGAAGTTGTCATAATTACTATGTAAGTCTATGGAAGGCGGTGAGAAGTCAGTGTAGCCGGAGGAGAATGTAAACTAGCTGTCCTCCGGCTACACCATGGTGCTACCCTACAGGGTGCTGTTGAGGCTACTGTAGACCTTCATTACAAAACAGTGTGTTTCAATTATATGGCCACATGAATATATTTAGTGTAGTTTTGTGGATGTTGCAGGTGTCTGTGGGTTACCTTTATAATCTGTAGGTCAGTGAGTTGTCTGACAGAGAAGTCAGGTAGGTAGACTCCTCCCCCTCCTATACTCAGCTGACCCACACTGCCTCCTGATAGGACAGAGTCTGACTGGTTCAACCCACTGCTACCAGAACCAAACCTGTTGACTGGAGATGAGTTTGATTAGATTCTGTCCCTTTTTTTCTCTTACTCACTCTCTTCTTGCTCTTTCTGTCTCTCTCTTGCTCTCTATTAGACAAGAACAAACACATGCATGTTCACACACACACACACACACACACACACACACACACACACACACACACACACACACACTACACACTACACACTGGGCTGGCCCTTTTGTGTCTGCTTCTCAGTGTAAACTGGGTGTTATATAACCCAGGTCAGGACATGTCTTTCTATGGAACCATTTCCTTAAACAGCTTTAATCACTGCAGTTACATAGTTTCCACTGCAGCCATCTTACCCCACGGATTCCAGGGAAATCGACAGTGGATTTCACGCACACACATAACAGAAACACTGTGCTACTGTAGCATTTAGAACAGGGGAAGCTGGGGTAAGAATGTCCTATTCAATAAATCCTCTTCATCAACGTCATCACCATCACCATTATCATCAACAACATTATAATCACCAACACCAGCTGATAAAATCCCATTGTGTGTTGTTGGGGCCGGGAGTGTATTTACCTATGGACAATGGTGGTATGAGGGCTGGCATTCCATAATAGGAGAAAGCTCCGTTCTCAAAACGAAGAGCCTCCTTACCAATCTCCACCTCAACTTTACCCTGCAATGACATAACACACAGACAGACTATTAAACAGCAAAGTTGTCATAGATTTCCAAACTTTGGGAAAATACTGGTTGTTTTGCAACCCTAGGTGTAGCTGTAGAACCAAGACAGTGTAGTATCAGTGTGTATGGTGTGTACCTGTAAAATCAGGACAAAGTAGTCGACAGGTTTGTTCCTCATATACAGGAAGTGATGTGGTGCTCCTTTGTTCTTCCTGTCAAACTTCAGTTCCTGAACGACACTGGGGTGTTTGATCAGACAAAGGAGAATCTTCTCTGAGAGATGACATGGCTTGAAGGGCTCCACTTCTTCACACACACACACACACACACACACAGAGACGGAGAGAGACAGACAGAGAGAGAGAGACAGAGAGACAGAGAGAGACAGAGAGAGAGAGAGAGACAGACAGAGACAGAAAGAGAGAAAAAGAAGAAAGAGTGAGAGTAAGAGTGAGAGAGTAGAAAAAGTGTAAATGCACACACATCCATCCATCCACCCATACACACACACACACACACACATCCACCACACACACACACACACACACACACACACACACAGAGAGACGGAGAGAGACAGACCCAGAGAGACAGACAGAGACAGAGACAGAGACAAGAGACAGAGACAGAGACAGAGACAGAGACAGAGACAGAAAGAGACAAAAAGAAGAAAGAGTGAGAGAGTAGAAAAAGTGTAAATGCACACACATCCATCCATCCACCCATACACACACACACATCCAACCACCCACCCATACACACACATACACACACACACACACACACACACACACACACACACACACACACACACACACACACACACACACACACACACACATACACACACACACACACATACACATCCACCCATACACAGAGGTTCTACCTGTGGCCAGGAAACGGTGTGTAGCTAGCAGCAGTTGAGGAGATATCTTCACCTTCATCTCATTCTCTGACATTTTAAAGATAGAGAAGTCGTGTTGCTTCCTCTCATGGTGAGACACACGCCTCTTAGTCCTTTTATCAGCTAGGGAACAATCAATGAATCAATTAACCAATCAATCCATCCATCACCAAAATGTTTGTTTGTCTCTCTCTTTGTCAGACACACACACACACACACACACACACACACACACACACACACACACACACACACACACACACACACACACACACACACACACACACACACACACACACACACACACTGCAGAGAGAGCATTAAGCCCCGATTAAGCCAGTGGTAATTATTTATGGGATAAGTTCATTACTTCTGATTAATTATGCATCAGATCACATTATGGGAGCAGCAGGGGGGGTTAAGGGGCGATCAATAGCTTAGAGGGTGATAGGAAGAGAGAGAGCGAAAGATGCACTATATATACAAAAGTATATGGACACTCCTTCAAATGAGTGAATCAGGTTATTTCAGCCACATCAGTTGCTGACAGGTGTATAAAATCTAACACACAACCATGAAATCTCCATAGACAACAAACATTGGCAGTAGAATGGCCTTAATGAAGAGCTCAGTGACTTTCAACGTGCCACCGTCACAGGATGCCACCTTTCCAACAAGTCAGTCTGTCAACTTTCTACCCTGCTAGAGCTGCCCAGGTCAACTGTAACTGCTGTTATTGGGAAGTGGAAACGTCTAGGAGCAACAACGGCTCAGCCGCGAAGTGGTAGGCCACACAAGCTCACAGAACGGAAGCGCCGAGTGCTGCAACGCGTAGCATGTAAAAATCGTCTGTCCTCGGTTGCAACACTCACTACCGAGTTCCAAACTGCCTCTGGAAGCAACGTCAGCACAATAACTGTTCGTTGGGAGCTTCATGAAATGGGTTTCCATGGCCGAGCAACAGCACACAAGCCTACGATCACCATGCACAATGCCAAGTGTCGACTGGAGTGGTGTAAAGCTCGCTGCCATTGGACTCTGGAGCAGTGGAAATACGTTCTCTGGAGTGATGAATCACGCTTCACCATCTGGCAGTCCGACGGGCGAATCTGGTTTTGGCGGATGCCAGGAGAACGCTACCTGCCCGAATGCATAGTGCCAACTGTAAAGTTTGGTGTAGGAGGAATAATGGTCTGGGGCTGTTTTTCATGGTCCGGGCCCCTTAGTTCCAGTGAAGGGAAACGTTAACGTTACAGCATATTCTAGACTATTCTGTGCGTCTAACTTTGTGGCAACAGTTTGCGGAACAGTTTGGGGAAGGACCTTTCCTGTTTCAGCCAACTGCGAGCCAGGCCTAGTGGGAAGTGGAAAGCCTTCCCAGAAGAGTAGAGGCTGTTATAACAGCAAAGGGGGGACCAACTCCATATTAATGCCCATGATTTTGGAATGAGATGTTGGCCGAGCAGGAGTCCACATACTTTTGGTCATGTAGTTTATCTATAAAGAGAGAAGGAGAGTTGTTATACATACTGTAGAGGTCTGTCTCGTCCACAATCTCAGACTTGATGATTTCCTCGATAACGTCCTCCAAAGTAACAATTCCCAGGACCTCATAAAAGGGGTCCCCCTCCCCCTCACTGTTCACCCTGTGGACTATAGCCAGGTGGGATTTACCTGGGAGAGAGATTAGGAGGAGAAAAATAGGGAGGGGGAAGGGAGGGAGGGAGGGAGCAGGGAAGGGAGGGGGAGGGGGAAGGGAGGGAGGGAGCGGGGAAGGGAGGGAGGGAGGTGGAAGGAGGGGGGAGGAGTGAGAGGTTATAGAAGTCAGCATTTACTTTCCGTGATTATGGTGTTATCAAAGCAGATTAAAAATCAACACCATCCAGGAGACTCTTACTGAAAGTAGCCATCTGTCTGTCTGTCTGTCTGTCTGTCTGTCTGAAATTTTTAAGAACTGTCCACTATGAAAGGCAGTGACTTTGCCAGCATCTTAGATAACAATTGATAAATTACACTGCTAAAACAACATCGGAGACACTGTGGTTTCTTTCCATGGCTTGTGGAAAATGTCATAATTTTTACAGTTTCATTTAAGTAATTTAGCAGATGCTCTTATCCAGAGTGACTTACAGGAGCAATTAGGTTTAGGTGCCTTGCTCAAGGGCACATCAAAAGATTTTTCACCTAGTCGGCTTGGGGATTCAAACCAGCAGCCTTTCGGTTACTGGCCAAACGCTTAACAGCTAGGCTACCTGCTTACATTTCATGTAAGACTCCTCACCTCCCAACTCCCTCCTAACCCCCTTGCCTTCCTGAATCAGCCTCCATCACAGGGGGAGAGGGGGAGGGGGAGAGGAGGAGAGGAGGAGAGGGGGAGAGGGGGAGAAGGGGAGGAAAGGGAGGGGGAGGGGAAGAAAGGGAGGAGAGGAGAGGGGGAGAGGAGGGAGGGGGAGAAGGGGAAGAGAGGAGAGGGGGAAAGAGGGAGAAGGGGGGAGGAGAGGAGAGGAGAGGGGGAGGAGAGGGGGAGAGGGGGAGAAGGGGAGGAAAGGAGAGGGGGAGAGGGGAAGAAGGGGAGGAGAGGAGAGGGGGAGAGGAGGAGAGGGGGAGAAGGGGAAGAGGAGAGGGGGAGAAGGGGGAGAGGAGGAGAGGGGGAGAAGGGGGAGAGGAGAGGGCGAGAAGGGGAGGGGGAGAAGGGGAGGAAAGGAGGGGGGGGAGGGGAAGAAGGGGAGGAGAGGAGAGGAGAGGGGGGAGGAGGAGAGGGGGAGAAGGGGAAGAGAGGAGAGGGGGAGAGAGGGAGAAGGGGAGGAGAGGAGAGGAGAGGAGAGGAGAGGGAGGAGAGGAGAGGAGGAGAGGAGAGGAGAGGAGAGGAGGAGAGGAGAGGAGAGAGGGGGAGGGGGAGGGAGGAGAGGAGGAGAAGGGGGAGGGGAGGGGGATAAGGGGGAGGGGGAGAAGGGGAGGAGAGGAGAGGGGGAGGAGGAGAGGGGGAGGGCGGAGGAGAGGAGAGGAGGAGATGGGGAGGGGAGAGGGGGAGAGGAGGAGAGGGGGAGAGGAGGAGAGGGGGAGAGGAGGAGAGGAGGAGAGGGGGAGAAGGGGAGGACAGGAGAGGAGGAGAGGAGGAGAGGAGAGTGTGCAACGTGTTGGTTGTCAAATGTTTCTCTGCGTGTGCTCACTGCTCATTGTCTGTCTGCATTGGATTTGGACTTGTGTTTAATAACCTGCCCAGGGACTGTGGTTGAAAATGAGCTTTATGGCTAAAACCGGCACTTTTAATAAAACATTGATTAATGTGCACTGTCCCTGTAAAAATACAAATAATCTGAAACTCAAACGTAATATATAATGAGTGTACAAAAAAATGTGGAACAAATGCTCTTTCCATGTCATAGAATGACCAGGTGGATCCAGGTGAAAGCTATGATCCCTTATTGATGTCACTTGTTAAATCCACTTCAATCAGTGTAGATGAAGGAGAGGAGACAGGTTAAAGAAGGATTTTTAAGCCTTGAGACAGTTGAGACATGGATTGTGTACGTACAGTGTGCCATTCAGAGGGTGAATGGGGAAGACGAGAAACGGGGAATGGTAGTAGGTGCCAGGCGCACCGGTTTGAGTAAAGAACTGCAACAGTGCTGGGTTTTTCACACTCAACAGTTTCTTGTTTGCACCAAGAATGGTCTCCCACCCAAAGGACATCCAGCCAACTTGACTCAACTTTGTGAAGCATTGGAGTCAACATGGGCCAGCATCCCTGCTCTCCTCAGACGCTCTTACAGACAATGGAACATATCTGCCAGTGAACTGATCCTCTGGCCAACAGCAGCAAGGGAACCAGCAGCAGGGGCAACCCAGTAATCATGTGTGTGGACCAGCTTAAATGTGACACCAGACTGGAGGAAGAGGAGACTGCGTCTGCAATGGTGGACAGGCAGCTCTGGAAGTTCCACTTCTACTGCCGTCGACCACAGACAACCAGATGATGATGAATGTGATAAACATACATTTAATTGAAACCGTGACTGTTACTTTGAGTCACTCCACAAAAATAATGTTGATTGAATAAGGCCCTCTTATCCAACTCATTTCCATAATTAAACGGTTCAGATGACCATCTCTGAGCCCTCACGGACAAGCCAACCGTGTCGATCTGAATAGCATATGAAAGAAGCCCTAGTCCTTTTAAATAAGCTCTCGTCCTAGTGGACACTGCCGTCCCAAAGCCTCCAGTGTGATTCCTGCTAACTGTCAGAGCACATAAAATCTACTTATGTTTACCATGCAACACACAGGAGAGAAACCATGCCTGTTCATGTCATCCACTCAACAATCTACATTACTTTTATATAGCTGCTAAGAATGTACTGAGTATAAACACAAACCCTTCACACACACACGCACACACACGCACGCACGCACGCACACACACACACACACACCTGCGCATTCCCCTGGCTGACGGCTGAACACGATGATTCATACTCTGGTTGTCATGGCAATTAGAAGAGATTATTCCAGCCTCCAGCTTCCTTCAACATTCTTACATGGATGGAGACACTACGGACCGTTTACAGTCACTTTGTGACGTCTCTTCTGGTAGCCTAGCAGTTAGAACACTAGGGCAAGTAACTGAAAGGTCGCTGGTTTGAATACCCGAGCCGACAAGGTGAAAAATCTGTCAATGTGCCCTTCAGCAAGGCACTTAACCCTAATTTGCTCCAGGGGCGACGTTCTTCTATGGCTGACCCTGTAAAACAACATGCACTGCACCTATATTATTATACATTTTTATAGCTTCAAGGATGTTGTTTAATGGATTATGAATATGGATAATAACTTTCTGTGACAAACAGCAGCCTATACCACTCACCTCCACTTGGACCTGCTGAGCCTGTGTCATCTTATATGACTGACTGTCCAGAGCATAACTGGATTTATATACACCCTGGATTCTCTGCTTTTCAGGACGAGGGAAGTGGTGTAATGGAACGGGTAAAGGCTAACTTGAACACTGCACTTATCTAAAGATCACTTCTGTCAAACCGGCCAGCAGCTGCTGAACAATATCATTGTTTTTTCTCATAGACCATGTGATACAGTGTGGAGGTGACTGAATGGCAGTAATCATGTGATTTATAAACGGTGAGCTCATTAGTCTGTGTGCTCTGATTGGTAACATGTATGTATTTTCTTACCAAATGGTAGTGCATTTCCTACATATTTATCTGATTTTGCAATACATTTTTTCTCTATACAACAGTGTATACTGAGCTCAGGTGTGAGTGGGATCTACCTGGCCCAGGGGCGGACTGGGACCAGAAATCTACCTTGGAGAAAATGTTTTCCTTGAGGCCCCCACATCGGCCCATTTTTTGTTTTACCCCCATTAGTATCCAGATAATGATCATTTTGCACACAAAGAAAACAATTGACAGGCCCACTGGCCAAAAAATGGACCAGCCTGAAATGCCAGATGGCCAGTCCGCCCCTAGCCCGACTTGAAATGCCAGATGGCCAGTCCGCCCCTACCCGGTCTGAAATGCCAGATGGCCCGTCCGCCCCTAGGCCGACTTGAAATGCCAGATGGCCAGTCCGCCCCTACCCGGTCTGAAATGCCAGATGGCCCGTCCGCCCCTAGCCCGGTCTGAAATGCCAGATGGCCCGTCTGCCCCTAGCCCGGTCTGAAATGCCAGATGGCCCGTCCGCCCCTAGCCGGTCTGAAATGCCAGATGGCCCGTCTGCCCCTAGCTGGTCTGAAATGCCAGATGGCCCATCCACCCCTAGCCTGGTATGAAATGCCGGATGGCCCATCCGCCCCTAGCCCGGTCTGAAATGCCAGGTGGCCCGTCTGCCCCTAGCCCGGTCTGAAATGCCGGATGGCCCGTCCGCCCCTAGCCCCGTCTGAAATGCCAGATGGTCCGTCTGCCCCTAGCCCGGTCTGAAATGCCGGATGGCCCATCCGCCCCTAGCCCGGTCTGAAATGCCAGGTAACCCGTCCACCCCTAGCCCCCGCCCCTAGCCCGGTCTGAAATGCCAGATGGCCCGTCTGCCCTAGCCCGGTCTGGAAATGCCAGAGGGCCCGTCTGCCCCTAGCCGGTCTGAAATGCCAGATGGCCCGTCTGCCCCTAACCGGTCTGAAATTCCAGATGGCCCGTCTGCCCCTAGCCGGTCTGAAATGCCAGATGGCCCGTCTGCCCCTAGCCCGGTCTGAAATGCCAGGCGGCCCGTCTGCCCCTAGCCCGGTCTGAAATGCCAGATGGCCCGTCTGCCCCTAGCCCGGTCTGAAATGCCAGATGGCCCGTCCACCCCTAGCCTGGTCTGAAATGCCAGGTTGCCCGTCCGCCCCTAGCCCGGTCTGAAATGCCAGATGGCCCGTCTGCCCCTAGCCCAGTCTGAAATGCCAGAGGGCCCGTCTGCCCCTAACCGGTCTGAAATGCCAGATGGCCCGTCTGCCCCTAGCCGGTCTGAAATGCCAGATGGCCCGTCTGCCCCTAGCCCGGTCTGAAATGCCAGATGGCCCGTCTGCCCCTAGCCGGTCTGAAATGCCAGATGGCCCGTCTGCCCCTAGCCCGGTCTGAAATGCCGGATGGCCCGTCCGCCCCTAGCCCCGTCTGAAATGCCAGATGGCCCGTCCACCCCTAGGCTGGTCTGAAATGCCAGGTTGCCCGTCCGCCCCTAGCCCGATCTGAAATGCCAGGTAGCCCATCCGCCCCTAGCCCGGTCTGAAATGCCAGATGGCCCGTCTGCCCCTAGTCTGGTCTGAAATGCCAGATGGCCCATCCGCCCCTAGCGCAGTCTGAAATGCCAGATGGCCCGTCTGCCCCTAGCCGGTCTGAAATGCCAGATGGCCCGTCTGCCCCTATTCCGGTCTGAAATGCCAGATGGCCCGTCTGCCCCTAGGCGGTCTGAAATGCCAGATGGCCCGTCTGCCCCTAGCCGGTCTGAAATGCCAGATGGCCCGTCTGCCCCTAGCCCGGTCTGAAATGCCAGGGGCCCGTCTGCCCCTAGCCCGGTCTGAAATGCCAGATGGCCCACCTGCCCCTAGCCCGGTCTGAAATGCCAGATGGCCCGTCTGCCCCTAGCCCGGTCTGAAATGCCAGATGGCCCATCCGCCCCTAGCCCGGTCTGAAATGCCAGGTTGCCCGTCCGCCCCTAGCCCGGTCTGAAATGCCAGATGGACCCGTCTGCCCCTAGCCCGGTCTGAAATGCCAGAGGGCCCGTCTGTCCCTAACCGGTCTGAAATGCCAGATGGCCCACCTGCCCCTAGCCCGGTCTGAAATGCCAGATGGCCCGTCCACCCCTAGCCCGGTCTGAAATGCCGGATGGCCCATCCGCCCCTAGCCCGGTCTGAAATGCCAGGTTGCCCGTCCGCCCCTAGCCCGGTCTGAAATGCCAGGTAGCCCATCCGCCCCTAGCCGGTCTGAAATGCCGGATGGCCCGTCTGCCCCTAGCCCGGTCTGAAATGCCAGATGGCCTGTCCGCCCCTAGCCTGGTCTGAAATGCCGGATGGCCTATCCGCCCCTAGCCCGGTCTGAAATGCCAGGTGGCCCGTCCGCCCCTAGCCCGGTCTGAAATGCCAGATGGCCTGTCTGCCCCTAGCCGGTCTGAAATGCCAGATGGCCCCTCCGACTCTAGCCCGGTCTGAAATGCCAGATGGCCCATCTGCCCCTAGCCGGTCTGAAATGCCGGATGGCCCGTCCGCCCCTAGCCCGATCTGAAATGCCAGATGGCCCATCTGCCCCTAGCCAGTCTGAAATGCCGGATGGCCCGTCCGCCCCTAGCCCGTCCTATTACCTCTCTTGAACTCCTCCAGCATCACATCCAGTTTGGTGTCTCTGAACACACAGTGCATGGTGTGTTTGTAGAACTGGGTGATGGTCTTCAGCGGGGTGCAGTCATCCGGGTCCACGAACGCCAGGTCTTTGACGAACAGGATATCAACGATGTTGGACCTGTCGTTCTCATAGACCGGGATCCGGGTGAACCCACTCTGCATGACGTCAGACATAGTACAGAAGTCTAGAACAGCATCTGAAGAGAGCATATAACAGTCCGCCAGAGGGGTGTGAACTTGTTCTACGGTCTTGGTGCGTAACTCCAGGGCGCCCTGGATGATGTTGAGTTCCTCTTTGACCAGGTCGTGGTAGGGGTCTGTGACGCGCAGCATGGCCACCAGTTTCTCTCTTGTGTAGAAGTTACTGATCTCCTGGTGAAGCATGATGTCTAGGAGCTTGGAGATGGGGTAGGAGATGGGGAAGGAGACCAGCATTAGAAGCCGGGTGGCCCAGATGGTTTTGGAGGCGATGGCTAGGCTGTGTCTGGACGCCACAGAGTGAGGCAGGATCTCTCCTATGAAGAATATCCCGAAAGTGCAGGTAGCAAGGGAGGTGGGAGTCATCCCTATAATCTGGCACATCCACACCACGAAACAGGTGTTGGTCAGCACGTTTCCCAGTACCACAGTACATAGGATGTAGTTGCCATGTTTACGCACGGATTCGATCTTGTGTGCGTATTTTTGTTCCTTCTCGGTGCCGCTGTTTTGGAGAACGCGGAGCTCGACGGGATCCATGGCTAGCATACTGATGTTCAGCCCGCTGCAGAGCGCAGAGAGCCCCAGTAGCATCACCGACACCCCCAACTGGAGCCACACATCCGCATGCGGGGGTCGCTCCACCACGGCTAGCCAGAAGTCTCTGGTGCTGAAATGCTCCCACTTCACCCCGTCAAACGCGCACATGGAGTAGTATTTGATCCGCTCATCTTTGCGCAGGTCTTTGGCGAGCAGCTCCACTATAGAATCAGAATCAAATTCCAAGAAGGTCATCATCAGACAAAAGAAAAACGCACAATAACATGTAAGATTATTATTATTTTTTAAATGTAAACTGAGATCGAACAACAATAAAAACGTAACTATATACTACATAAACGGACCTAGAACAGAGTTGTGGCTGGACGCAGACCTGAAGGAACCCAGGAGCTCGATGTCAGAACTCCGAGCATGCTCGTCCACGCACGGGTTCTGTTTGGGAGAGACCTAAATTCAAATTGATATTTTATCACGATATTTAGGTTATTTCATAAAACCTATTTAATACATAGCTTTAATGGTAAATGGTCAATACACTCAATAAACTGACCAGTCTCTCCCCCTCTCCTCGCTTTCGCTCTCCACCTGGTTCTTCTATGAAGGCGATCCATGGTGCGGCAGCGGCAGCTTCTGGTCTCCTACTCCCAGAGTGGTTGTTGGCTCTCTGTGTAACCGAGGATGCTGCGTAGTAAACCCGCAGCATGAAGCGCGTACCCTCGGTCGCCTGGAGCAGCCCGTCCTGCACTGACAGCTCCCCGGCTTTAGTGTTCTCTGGGCGGACGCCAAGCAATCCCTTCGCTTGGGCTGGGAGAAAGAAGAGGAGGCTGATAAGGGTGAAGAGGTGAAACGACAGCTGGCGGTAGGGATGAGGTGAGATGCGATGAGTTGAGGAGGAAGCTACGGCAGCATCAGCAGCCATCATGCTGAATAAACTACACAGGGACATTGGCGGAGGTTGGGTCACGTGGTCACGGTTTTTACGCTGGCTCTGCTTGAATCAGCATAACAGCTGGACAGCCACACACCGAGGAAAGAGAGAAGAGAGGGTTGGCCGTGAGCGAGAGAGAGAGAGCGAGCGAGAGAGAGATCGGGCATGTGTGGGCCTTACAAAATCCCATGCAAGCACAATGACGTAATGTCATTTTGCGTGCCATTACAATCTAAAAATAGAAGACAGGAAATGCCCCATCATCAGAGCTACTTCCCAGGGTGACTGTCTGTCGCTCCGTGCAGAGACCACAATCATAGAAACACACCAAATAGTATACTCTACTCTACTGTGTGTGTGTGTGTGTGTGTGTGTGTGTGTGTGTGTGTGTGTGTGTGTGTGTGTGTGTGTGTGTGTGTGTGTGTGTGTGTGTGTGTGTGTGTGTGTGTGTTTGTGTCGTTTTTGGGGGTTATTTGCTTTACTTTACTGTTGATATTTTTGACAACTTTTACTTTTACTCTACTACATTCCCAAAAAATAGATGTACTTTTTACTCCCAATCATTTCACCTGAAACCCAAAAGTACTGTAACATTTCGAATGCTCAGGTAGGACAACAACATGGTCAAATTCACGCACCTGTCAATATAACGTTTGTCATCCCTACTGCCTCTGTTCTGGCAGACTCACTTAACACGAATACTGTGTTAGTAAATGATGTCTGAGTGTTGGAGTTCGACCCTGTCTGTCTGTAAATGGTGCTGTCTAGTTTGCTTAATATAAGGAATTTGATGTTTAGCATTTACTTGTGCTTTTTATTTTTTCTGAAGTATTACAGTTGAGTACTTTTTCCACCACTCTACTGAAGTATATTTAAAACCAAATACTTTTACTCAATTATTATTTTACTGGGTGACTTTTACTTTACTTGAGTCATTTTCTATTAAGGTATGTGTACTTTTACTAAAGTATGACAATTGAGTACTTTTTCCACCGCTGTATGTATAGTCTCGCTAACACCAGACTGAGGCACAGCATGCTCTCTAGTCACGTGGGTCGTGCGTCAGCCAGGCTAGTGCGTACGTGTGCGTTTGTTCACTTTGTATCACTGTTTGTCTATAAGGCTATTTTTTTCACAATCGGCATCCTCCTCATCATCCGAGTCATTACCATCACACTCATCCTCATCATAATTACCAGAATAATTATCATCCTAATCATAATTATCATCATCAGCATCATTATCACATTGGGTCAGGCGATTTGTTCTAGAAACTATTATAGAGTATTCCATGAGATGGCAGTGTAGACACTCCACCAGCTCTGGAATCAAATTCCGCTGAAGGGGTTCTTCAACTGAAGTAGAGCTGTTCATTTAGCCTCAGGATGTGAGTAATGTCATTTCATTTCACATTATAGGTTATAGACATTAAAGTGATTTAATTAGTATAGTATTAAATGCATAGTTGCATTTTAAAGCCAATAATAGGTTATGGGTCAATGTTTTGGGCCTTATTTCTAATGTTCTAATTATTTATAACCACAATTATTATTTATATATTATTTGGACTTTTCAGGAACCAATCAGATTTAGGCAAACGAGATTTTCTTAATTGTAGGCCTGGTGCCAAAGTCCATTTAAAATATATTTTCAGATTTTAGTATAGCCTACATGTTAAACTAATGTAAGCCATACAACGAGAAATGTGGGCAGATTTAGCAAAGCACGCCATTCATTTGGTTTAATACTATGATAAATCAAAACACAGATAAGAACACGGAGGGACTTGGGCCATGTTCATTTGATTAACAGTGATACAAAAAATGCCATGAATAGAAACCATAGAGACGACAATATTCCTTGTTCCAAAACGTTGTGTCCTGCTGAGCCGGCCCTTGGTTGCTCTTTCGTCCAGTGGTAGGCCAACCTCTCTGCCTCTGCTATTCTCCTCCTAACCCAGCAGATTTCACACAAAAGCACGCTTCCCCTCTTCAGGTCCTCACACTTCTTCGATATTCGTGAGAGCGAGCGTCAACAGTGCCTTTTAAGCCGTGACCCTTTCCTCACCTGTTTGAGACAGTTTGTCTAAAATCCTGCTTGTGGTGTGTCAGTAAAAAGCCTATTCTCACTCCTTCGCCCCCGCTCCCTCTCTGCTACCATGCTCCAAAATCACTTTTATTTGCCAAAATATATTTTCATTTGGAGGCATAATCGAAGTCAGATATGAATAATTGTAAAGAAATAATAAGCCATATAACCACAAACATGAAAAAAGGTCTTATTGATCTCTTAAATTATGTTCAAATCTTAAAGATACATACATTTCAACAATATACCTTTTCATATAGGCTATAATTACTTCACAGACGAAATGGTTTTTACATGTAGAGATGTGTTCGTTGTTCTACTGTCTGTTGCACTTTCCCCCATGTAAATTACTATTTTTCGTTTATAATATCATATTATTGGGCTATTAGGGCTGTTGTTGTTGTTATTATTATTGTCATAATTATTAGTATGTTATTATTAGGGTATAGGACTATGGTGGTGTTGTTTACAGTTTGTATAGATTTTTTCACCTTGGATACAAGGCCAGGGCTTACTTTTGTTTATTTTTTGTTGAATGGAGTCGAAAAGTTATAGTTTTCCTAAAGTCATAATATTTAACATTTAGTCATTATTTTGTCAAAACCTTCCGAAAGTAATTACTCAAAGTCAACGATAGGCTACACACACTTTTGATGTCTTATGCCACTGACGTAAATAGTTTAAGTTAGTAGGAAAAAAGGTGACGTGAGAAAACATTCGACAAGTGTTAAAATCAGAAGAATAGTGTTGGTTGGCCTACGTTATTTTCTAAGTCGAAACGAATTTGACACTTGGCAAATTTTCCGTGCAGTGATGAGAAACACGATAAAGTCAAGAAATGCACGTCTGTCTGAAGGTAGCGAGTTCACCAACACACCCACCGCAGATCGATTTTAGCACAACAATCTTCTACGATGTTTCTATCTTAGAAACACAACTTTAATGTTCTTTAATTATGTTAATGTGCTATAACATCACAATTGAACCCCAATTGTTTGAAGTAGTTCAAATATATTTTCACATAGGCAACAACTTGTTTCTATAATGTTATTCAAGTCTTATATGACAAGAAAATAAACAATGAAGTAGGCTAGGCCTATAGCGAGCCTTATTGGTCCTTAATGTTTTGCTGTAGGCTACTTATTTAATGTAAGGTACTCTTTATATTATATTTCATTTAGTTGTAATTTCTGGAAATCTTACAGACTGTGGCTTTATCCCATCTATTTGAGTATCAGAACAATGTGTTTTTTTTACTAATTGCCCTCACCATAGCCTATCCGTCTCCATATTGTTCAGGGAGTGGGGCACTAAATAGTTGTTATAAATCCCTTTGTGTTCTATTTAACATTTTAATAACAACTAATGGGGAAACAAATATAACCTTTATGAAAATCACATGCTATGTATACCACTCAATCCCAAACACTTTACACAATATTTCTTCGACATCTTAAAACGCACATCAAAAGGCTCCAAATGACGTCTATCTGCCATAGACATGCAGTGAAAGACCATAACCTGAAGAGGGATTCTGTTCGGTTGCCATATGACCGATACAGCCGTGGCGGGACATATCAACGACTAATTCCTTTTCCTGCTAAAGTGATGGATCAAGCGAATGTCCCACTGCGATATGAAGATATTGATATATAGAGGTAGAGATGTTTGGAGAGGCTGAAAGGGAGGCAGAGATTTGCTCCCCGTTGTTAGAGGTGCATATTTGGAATAGATGGACAGGGTCTTATAGGACCCTGGGGTGCGTGTCTGATCCTGGACCACATATCTATGAACAGTTGCTGACCCATGATCGATGAACAGCAACTGGCTCGTTGCTCTCCGTTGCCCTAGCTGCTAAAGACGTTGTCGTACATGTCCCTTCGATGTTTGTCTCCACATTACCTTTGTTTTTCTATGGTTCTCTTTAGGGCAGTTTGTAGAGCATGGCGCTTTCAACGCTAGGATAGTGGGTTCGATCTCCGGGGCCACCTATACATGAATGTATACACGCGTGACTGTGCATTTCTTTGGTCAAAAGCGCCTGCTAAATAGCATATAGAGTTGAACCAGCCCTCACGAACTTTCAATAATTAATATCGAGATTTCTAAGAGTTGTTTGAATGTCTTAATGTTGGTGCGTTCAACATGAAGTTGGTTAAAGTAGACAATACAACCTGTTAACTTTAACAGAGGGGATTACGCAAAGTTCTTTCCATATCTTTGTCTTCCAAATCACAGTGCATCAGGCACTTTCTCTCCACGGAAGTAGCCTACAATCAGTGACCTCAGACGACCAGAGCCATTAGGCTGAGACGAGACAGACCGAGGTGAGGCGAAGTTGTTGGGATAACCACCAGCGACCAAGCTGTGTGTAGGCCCTCTCATCAAAGAACATCTGGAGAGAGACTTTATACAACCTATTTATATGTATGTTAAATCTGTAGGGTGTAGAGTTCTATATTGGTTTTAAATATGTTTTTGGAAGCGCACCAAGTACGGCTGAGTTTGGTTGTGTTCTCCAAAGCTCAGGGTTGATCATGGTTAAGCCTGTAAAAGCGCGATGAAGTCACGGGTTAAACTGTAAACATATTAGCACAGATCAAACTATGAGAAACATTAGCCTGGTGATCGAAGCTGCGCTATTTGAATAAAACACAATTGAATACAGATTTGGCCATTACACAGCCTACTTGTGCGTAGAACCAACACAACAACATATGTTATCGCATAGCAAACTAGTAACTTGCCTCGTCTTGTTGGCCTTACTGATCTAGGACCGTACCCCAAGGAATTCACTTTTCAATCAAAGTGTATAAAAACCGTTCCGTTCAAAAGTTTAACAACATCAACAGGTCTATATTTAATTTATTTACTTTGACGTGTATTTGTTTTACAAGGCCTAGGCATTCAATTTTCTTTCATAAGAGATTTGTGATTCACAGATATTTGGAAAATATAAATGATCAGGCTCCTACGTGGCCCTGCAATTGTAATTTCCGTGATTAATTCGATTTTTTTTTTTTTTTACCCAAATCCTCACTTATTTCCAAGATCCATGGTCCACTAGTTTTTGCCTAAGTAGGCTATTTCTAGAGAATAGTTTTGAATACACTGTTTTCATAACGCTTGTTTTTAATCATTTAATTTGTTATAAGGATGTGTTGGTATTGTTTTGTCCGAGAGTGACAAAACATGAAAATATATTGTTGCCATGTACAAGAAGGAATGAGGCCTATATTTGACTGGTAAAACGAGAAAATGGTCATTTGGCCTGCACGGTAGGCTAAATAAGGCGTCCCTCTCTCTCCCAGTTTGTTTTGATAAGCACCGTTATTTGACGTGTTTCCATTTAGTTTCTTCCTCTATTGACGTTCTGCGTATAAGCCAAGTCCCTCATGGGAAAACCATAAAAATAACTTTGAAATCTAAAATAGGCCTACATTCATATGAATGTTATGATTTCATTATACATTTGTTTTATACACAATTCAATTTACATGGAAATGTATGTTTTGTGGCAGGCACATCAAGTTCACAAGTCATACAAACAAGAAATAGTCTGTTGTTGAGCTCTGCGATGCGCACTTAGAATATTGATAAATAGCCCCCCCTGATCACTGTTTTCTCCCCTACACTTCAAGGTTAGTATGAGCCTTCATACAGTACCTTAGAGAAAAGAACACTGCTGAGTCCTGGAGCGGGGCGGTGCTGCTTCCTCTCCGACTCATGGCCCTCTCTATCGGGAAGGCTGGCCCAGGGCGTGCGCTACCCTTTCCAGATCTCAAAAACACGGAGGGGCGGGGGGCGCAGCGGGAGACGGACAGAAAGAAAGACAGATCTCTTCCCTCAAAGGAAAAGGAGAGTGCATTCGGACTATAAGGTATAACTATAGCTTCTCTCACTTTCCCTCAAACCGCAGAGCACGGCCTTCATTTTAAAAACAGTGTTCCATCCGTGGTACCAAGCCAGGAAGATGCCCAAACCGACGACATGTCCCTTCCCAGGCTCCCCTCTGTGGCTGGCATCCGTTGCTCTGATGGTGCAGTCGGTGATCTCCACTTCGTCGACCTACCGGAGACCTGCACCGGGCGGCGGGGGGAAGAGAACAGGGTTAATGGAGAGGACGCTGATTCTGCTGGACGTCAACACCCGCAGTCCAGTACAAGTTCTTAACGACAACTTCCTCTCTTTACAGTTGGATCCGTCCATTATAAAGGACGGGTGGCTGGACTTCCTGAGGTAGATTCCCTTATCACTCTGTCTGCTGTATCCGCTTTACCATCTTATTCTCATGTTTGGATCAAATGCATTGTTTTTGGTTTAGATGTCTCCGTTGAGCATGATCGGATTCAGTTGTATTACTATATTATGATTTTGGGGAATCTTTAAACCATTTCAGATAGTTGCTTGATGTCGATTTGTGCATCGGGCCTTTGTTTAGGTGACATTCGATATGGGGTATATGAAAATATGGAGTGGGCTAGAGATTGTAGCAGGCCTAACTTCATAATAACGTCGTCGAGCTTTACGTCTCGATCACACCGACAGTGTTTTGCCTTTTGGTACATCAGAAGTACATTCATTTCCAATGGAACGCTGCGTTTGAACTGCAGCATTTCGTTGCAGAGGCAGTTGCAGGGCGTTCTGTGTGGTGCATATGTTGGATTTATCGAACGTATGTATCAAACTGTATGCGAGGACGGTTTGCCAGAAATGGTAGCCGGAGGTGAATGTTGAACTACTGTTGCACACATATCCAGAAGATGCGTACCATTTTGCACAAGGACACAGTCGGTGTTATCGAGGCGTTACCAATTTGTTTGTATAGTATATTCGCCTATTTTCTCATTTCAGTTTAGACACATTTTAACACCTTTTTGACGTCATTCTCCCGTGGCAAACGTGGAAGAGACGTTGAAGTCACGTCTGTGCCAAGTGGGTACACAGTATGTAACTTATAAACATCTCTTTATTAACCTGGTGGTGTTAATAATAGGATTAGAAGTGGAATAATACTATATATAATATATATATATATATAGTTCACGACTGCATCGCAAAAGGTTGGGTATGGAGGAGGATAGTTTATATTGCGAGTAGCAGGTCTACATGGTGCATATGAGGCTCCCCAAAGACTTTCCGTAAACAGAGGTTTCTTATTTCCAAAGAAAGGTCCACTGTTATTGTCTGGGAGGAGAGAACGAGATCATGACATTTTAACATAGCTATATGATTTAAGAATGATTCGTTGGAAATGCAATTGAGTATCAGTTTGTATTACTCTATATCGACATGTTTGTGATCCTGAAAAACAGTTGGAATTGGCTACTCAGATATTATTGGAGCCACATAATGTGGTGCCCTGGAAGTAAACCATGTCAGCTTCCAATCAGCTTTAGCTATTGCGCAACGTTCCCAGATTGAACTTTCGTCAGTCAGTGGGAAACTTTAGGGTCAGGATTTTAGCAAAAATTGAATTCTGGGTTAACTAGATGAAAATTGTTATTCCTAGAAGAACGCTTTCAATCATATGGAGCTACGACTTCAGTCGATGCTGTCAATTCAATATTTGTGTATTGTCTGGTTGATTTGTATGGTATCAACCTTCAGCAAGTAAATGTTGTCTGCATCAATTTAATAATAATAATGATAATGATTTGCATAATGAACATAAGCATAATAGTCATAATATCAATAACACCCTCATGTGATTAAACAATTATAGCCTTCCAGCAAGTTTTTGCTTTACTTTGGTTCATACTTTTCACTACCTTCCTCTGTCTGTATTCACTGACTATTTCAATGCACATTTTTCTAAAACATTTCTCCCAGATTTCTTTCTTAAAATGTAGTGTTGACGTTTATATGAACCGATATTTGAATGAACAGGCCTAGAGGAAACTTTGGTGATCGTCATATCTGATCATTTACCGCTCAAGCAAACTGAATCCATGGCCTTAATTCTTTTTTTTTTTGCTCGGTCGGTGGATTTTAGAGACATAAAAAGGCAATTATCAAAATACAAAGCTAGGTGATTTAACTACTACAATAGTCTACAATTATCATCAAAATTGCACTTTATCAAGTCTGCATGAATTCGGCTAAAATCACAACATGGAATGTGTCAGGCTATATTCTGTTTACAAAAACAACACAATAAGGTAGGTCTAAATGCTAATCCCATAAAATATTATTGAACACTGCATTAAAGCTACAGTACAATTTCCAGTAATTTAAATGAATGGGAAATATTCCTTTAATTTAGAAGAATGTGACATAAATAATAAATATACGCCTACTATAAAACTTTCATTTTCTCCATGTTTTTGTTCAAATTAGATTTTGTAAACAAATAATGACCCGTTTCAAATGTTATTTTAAAAAGTAAGCCAATGGAATGTCATTCCTTGAATAATACAGAAAACAAGTGCAATCTGCATGTGAAAATGTCTTGCATGGGATTTATTTGCTCCACTGTTTTTTTGGTGGTCCACTTTTAATGATATGCACAAATTACAATGTGGCTACGGTCGAAAAGTAGAACGTTTCTGTTTTTCATTCCGTGTCCAGTTTGATGACACAACAGTAGAATGGAACGTAAATCCTTTACACGATTTCTATTCTAGAGCCGAGAGATATATTATTGATAGACGGTTAACAGCGGCACGGTGAGAGGGTCATAATAGTCCTGTTATAATGGAAAACCTTTCATGTCCTACTTATAAGGCCATTATGTAAATACGAGTAGGGTTCACTCGCTTGACTCTCAGAGAAACCTATAAGTGGGAAGAATAGTCAAATGTATTTTGGAAGGCCAGTCTGGAAAGCTCATGGAAAGGGACTTTCCAGAGAGTGTGGAAGAAAGTTGGGTCTTTCTGGGCACCATCATAAATGTTGCCCCGTGACATCTAAAAACCACTCTAAAGTACTCCCGTGATAAATGAAATTGGCTGCATGTCTACCTTTCTTTTGCTGAATCTGAATGTACAGGGCTAGCAAGCGATATCATTAAATAAAACTGTCATTGTTTTATTACGTGAGCTGTTTGTCTAGTGAAAGTAGTTCTCAGCCTCTGTTGAGTATGTCGCTAGTGCTGGATAGTGCAACGACCATATACCCACTACGGAAATTATTTTCAAAATAACATCAAAGTAAAAGTAATTTCTTCTCAGAGTTGTATTTATACGTTGTGTATATGCATAATGTTAAATACATTGTAATCGTGTTGGGTTTTTCATGCCATTTGTTTTGATACTTAAACAACAACATTTCAGATGTATTTGTGAACATATTCTTACCAGTCCTCTGTCTCCCTGTGTAGTTCCAAGCGTTTAGTAACCCTAGCCCGAGGTCTGTCCCCAGCCTATCTGAGGTTCGGAGGAAAGAGAACCGACTTCCTCCACTTCCACAACCTGAAGAACCTTGCCAAGTTCAGAGGCCCCGGCCCAGATTACTACCTAAAGAACTACGAAGATGGTGAGTTAGGCATTATGGATTTGATTATTCATTTACAAAAATGTTATCTTTATTTCTTGTGTTGTTTTCCCAATTTGATTATACAATGTTTTGAGATGTTTAATATACTTTAGATACAGCTGAAATCTTCTATATCCATGTTTAATATACTTTAGATACAGCTGAAATCTTCTATATCCATGTTTAACCATAGGTCTATACTTGTTCTGGAGAAATTGAAATTCAAGCAAGCTTTATTAGCATGATAAACACATTTCAACTAGAATGACTCGTTTCTGGTCTCTGTGTCCACCCTCAGACATAGTGCGTAGTGACATCGCCCTGGACAAACAGAGGGGCTGTAAGCTGGCCAACCACCCTGTCATGATAAACACATTTCAACTAGAATGACTCGTTTCTGGTCTCTGTGTCCACCCTCAGACATAGTGCGTAGTGACATCGCCCTGGACAAACAGAGGGGCTGTAAGCTGGCCAACCACCCTGTCATGATAAACACATTTCAACTAGAATGACTCGTTTCTGGTCTCTGTGTCCACCCTCAGACATAGTGCGTAGTGACATCGCCCTGGACAAACAGAGGGGCTGTAAGCTGGCCAACCACCCTGTCATGATGCTGGACCTGCAGAGAGAGAAGGCAGCTCAGATGCAGCTCGTCCTCCTCAAGGAACAGGTCTCCAACATCTACAGTAACATCACAATAACAGGTAGGAGATCACAGACACACACA
Organism: Oncorhynchus tshawytscha; assembly: GCF_018296145.1. Classification (NCBI taxonomy): domain Eukaryota; kingdom Metazoa; phylum Chordata; class Actinopteri; order Salmoniformes; family Salmonidae; genus Oncorhynchus; species Oncorhynchus tshawytscha. The sequence goes on from NC_056453.1 coordinate 32,956,554, forward strand.
CACACACACACACACACACACACACACACACACACACACACACACACACACACACACACACACACACAGACACACACACACACACACACACACACACACACACACACACACACACACACACACACACACACACACACACACACAGACACACACACACACACACACACACACACACACACACACACACACACACACACACACACACACACACACACACACACACTCTCTCTCTCTCTCTCTCTCTCTCTCTCTCTCTCTCTCTCTCTCTCTCTCTCACACACACACACTGTTTAGTAAGTCAATCTTGCCAGAACACAGCGATGTAAACCATCACCCCTCAGAATGACTAATGAAGGGATGGAGAGGAAGCGGGGAGGCGGAGACTACTGGCATTACTGAATGGAAGGTCTAATGTGTGTGTGTGTGTGTGTGTGTGCGTGTGAGAGCGAGTGTGTCTGGGTGTGTGTAAGACTGTTGCTGAGTCCCAGTTTCCTTGGCTTCCCAGGGTGGTAACTGAGAACAGTTCGGGGCTGGCTGACAGTAGGCTGGGTATACCGTATTATTTTGTAAACACTGCAAATTATAAATGAAATTGATACAGCTGCAGTTAAGTTTAATTGCGTCATTTTATTCCAGTGTGTGTGTGTGTGTTTATGCGTGCTTGCATGTGTACGTGTGTGTACATGTGTGTGTGTTACTGTTCCGTTGGTGGTTATTATAAATTGTGTGTTGCAATGCTTTGCGGTACTTACAATACCAGTTGTGGTTCCACATGTAATGATGGTTATTTCAAACCAAACCATGTACTGCAGCTATAGTTTGATCATTGTTATGAAATGACCATTTTACTGCTAGAAGGTACAGTAAAATACTAAGTAAACGGCAGTCTAGCAAAACCAAACGTAACCCCAGATGCAGTCTGCATTTCTAACTGATCAACTGTAATGTAGCATATTACAGAGAGGAGAGATGAGGAAACTACAGCTGTTTGTGATTTATTAGAATAAAAAATGATTGTGTGTGTAACCCCCCCCCCATGCTACAACTGCCTGCCCTAAATTTTTCTTGAGAAACACACACTGCAACTAAGGAGATATTCATATGATGAAATATCAGGGATATTGAGTGATTATTCAGACATATTTACCATTAGAGAACTGATGCCATGACAGATAATTCCACTATTTTCACTGGAGACTGCAGAAATACTTATGTGTACATTAATACATATTCATATTTCATACATCTTTATATTATCCCATGTGAATCCTCTAGCATGTTCATCATAAATGCTCCACAAAGGGGTTTTGCATGAAACCATTTTAATATACTGTAGTTTATAAGGTCTGTTCTTACACATGTATACATTGATATGCCTAGATATCCTTGAAGTCTATGCAGATCATCCATCATTGTAGATCTTCATACCATACATTAACAGGAGAGGTAAAGGGTTTGAATGAATGGCTTTTTAATGCATCTCCACTATTTCACGTCCTGTATTATCAGACCCTGCTGATTCCCTTTGGTGAAGAGGTAGACATTGATGGGGATATGTGTGTGTGTGTGTGTGTGTGTGTGAGAGAGATAGAGTCTGTGTGGACTGTATGTGAATCTGTGTGTGTGTGTTTGTGTGAGAGAGATAAGTCTGTGTGGACTGTATGTGAATCTGTGTGTGTGTGTGTTTGTGTGAGAGAGATAGAGTCTGTGTGGACTGTATGTGAATCTGTGTGTGTGTGTGTGTTTGTGTGAGAGAGATAGAGTCTGTGTGGACTGTATGTGAATCTGTGTGTGTGTGTTTGTGTGAGTGCGTGTGTGTAAGTGTGTGTAAGTGTGAACTTTATGTGAGTCTGTGTGTGTTTGTGTGTGTGTGAGAGAGATAGAGTCTGTGTGGACTGTATGTGAATCTGTGTGTGTGTGTGTTTGTGTGAGAGAGATAGAGTCTGTGTGGACTGTATGTGAATCTGTGTGTGTGTGTTTGTGTGAGAGAGATAGAGTCTGTGTGGACTGTATGTGAATCTGTGTGTGTGTGTGTTTGTGTGAGAGAGATAGAGTCTGTGTGGACTGTATGTGAATCTGTGTGTGTGTGTTTGTGTGAGTGCGTGTGTGTAAGTGTGTGTAAGTGTGAACTTTATGTGAGTCTGTGTGTGTTTGTGTGTGTGTGTGAGTGTGTGTGTGTGTCTGTGTGTGTGTGGGTATCAACTGTATGTAAGTCTGTGAGTCTGTGTTTGTGTGTGTGTGTGTGTGTGTGTGTATGTGTGTGAACTGTATGTAAGTCTGTGAGTCTGTGTTTGTGTGTTTGTGTGTGTGTGTGTGTGTGTGTGTGTGAAATAAGTCTGTGTATCATCAACTGTGTGATTTCAAAGGGGCTCTAGCACACTAGTGAAAACATGGCCTGACTGCTCCTATCTTCTAGCGCTGAAGAGATGCATGGAGGAGAACCATTTGTTCATGTTTAGGTGCAGAGGAGTTTCAGTTCACAAGTTCAGGAGTCACACTGTTTATCACCCTGTTCTTTCTCTGTTGCAGCCTTGTAACATGGGTCTTATCATGAGATTGTGCTACAATATGGCCTAGCAATGTCTTCTGGTTCAAATGAAAGGCACTTCTTCCTTTCTTCAAAGTTGTCTTTGTTCTTTTCCACTGTCGCCCTACACTTGGTTTGGGTTGGATTAGGTCCCAGGGTTTTCTTTAACCTTCTGTGCCATGTCAGTTTGAAAAAAGCGCTGCTCAAATACTATTTGATTGATTTATGATCAGTCATATTGATAAAGAAATCAGGACACACATTCTGCTCTAGTTATACTACATTAACAAAGCAGTGAATTCATGAGAAGTAAGGACATAGAGATCCTATAATGTATAGTAATTTATAGGGAATTATAGTGACATTGTCACGATCGTCGTTGTAAGGATGGTCGGACCAAGGTGCAGCATGGTAGGTGTACATTTTACTTTTATTAAAATGACACCGAA
>NC_056453.1:32964529-33012029 GCF_018296145.1 Oncorhynchus tshawytscha
CGCACAAAATGGAGTATAACGTTGCGGATAAAGTTCATAATGACATTATTTCATGTCTAACGACCTGCATCTAACAACCTGCATCACTGAACTGCGAGGTTTGCCGTTTCAAAAAAATATGTATTTGGGTGTTTTTGGAGCCTTTGTATCTGCACCCCCAAACTACTTTTTTTTAACAGTGTATTGCTGGTTGGCTTAAGATTCTCAAAAACAAGTGAAATCTAAACAAATATATCTGGACACTTCTATACCATGCCATTTACATCCTAAATACAGAGTTGGTTGTGAAAAATTGTATTTCGCCTTTAATTATTGATTATTTTTCCATGTCCTTTTGGTCTGTTTTGTCCTGTAGTCACTGCCAGTTGGAATGCCTGTTAAGGCCTCTAGGAGTGCAAGTGATACAAAACACCAAATATTCATCAATATGCTGTAATATACACTGAGTATACAAAACATTAAGAACACCTGATCTTTCCATGACATAGACTGACCAGGTGAATTCAGGTTTAAGCTGTGGTCCCTTATTGATGTCACTTGTTAAATTCACTTCTATCAATGTGGATGAAGGGGAGGAGACAAGTTAAAGCTGGGTTTAGAAGCCTTGAAACAATTGAGGGGAGGGGGGGGTGCCACCCAATATTAGGAATGTGTTCCTAATGTTTGGTGTACTCAGTGTATAATTACCTAGCAGCCAACCTGCTTGCACCAATCCCATGTAAATACAGTAAAATACTGTAAAATACAAACCCCATCCTCCTTAATGAGTAATTCATTTATTCATTATGACAACAGTAGCATTTACTTTTTTTACAGTCTTGTAAATATACAGAAATTTACTGGCATCTGTGCTAATTTTCTGAAAAAATGACAGGATTTTCTTAACTCTCTCGCTTTCGCTCCAGATGCTTCCTTAGTTGATCCTTTCTCTTGGGGTGCAGTGACCCTTTGCCACGCTCAGTGTTGTCCTAGCTGTCTATATTTTGACAGCACTTAGTTACGACTGACTAACTACACTCTAGATCTAGATCTATCTAGAAAGGTGCTATCTAGATCCTTAAAGGGCTCCTCCTGGGTTAATGCCTTTCTAGGGAGTTTTTCCTAGCCGGAGGGATTCTACAACTGCATTGCTTTGCTCTGTAGGGTTTTAGGTGTGCTTTCTGTATTAGCAGGAAGAACCCCTTATGAACCCGTTTGTCTAAGAGTGTATGTCTAGTTGACACCTTCGGTTTCAGACATTTAACCTGTGACCCTGAAGCAGCTTATGTTCCGAGGCTATGTCCGGATCCAAGTTTTAGGGTTGAGGAAGGTCTATATTGGTGTAAAAACCTCATGGTGGGATGGTGTTTCTACAGTCTTATTTCTGTAGGGAAAGATAGATTTTTTTGTGAATCGTCATGTGTGTATTTTTGGACAGCTTCCTAACACATATTGTGAGGGATAGATATGGCGGAACATGCAAATGTGGGTGGAAAGCAAACATACCGAGTGCATCTGTGTGTGTGTGTGTGTGTGTCTGTGTGTGTTTGTGTGAGACACAGATGTTAGTACCTGTGAAGAGAATCATGGCTGTTTTTGAAGATGTTCGAGACATTGAGCAGACCTAAATTATTTATTATTAATTCAATTATTTTACAGTTCACTTTCTTGTACACTATATATCAGGGGTATTCAACTGGGGCCCGGAGGTATATTACAGGAGGTACTGAGGGGATCCAGAGGTACTGAGGGGATCCAGAGGTACTGAGGGGATCCAGAGGTACTGCAGGGGATCCAGAGGTACTGCAGGGGATCCAGAGGTACTGAGGGGATCCAGAGGTACTGCAGGGGATCCAGAGGTACTGCAGGGGATCCAGAGGTACTGAGGGGATCCAGAGGTACTGAGGGGATCCAGAGGTACTGCAGGGGATCCAGAGGTACTGCAGGGGATCCGGAGGTACTGAGGGGATCCAGAGGTACTGAGGGGATCCAGAGGTACTGCAGGGGATCCGGAGGTACTGAGGGGATCCAGAGGTACTGAGGGGATCCAGAGGTACTGAGGGGATCCAGAGGTACTGAGGGGGATCCAGAGGTACTGAGGGGATCCAGAGGTACTGAGGGGATCCAGAGGTACTGCAGGGGATCCGGAGGTACTGAGGGGATCCAGAGGTACTGAGGGGATCCAGAGGTACTGCAGGGGATCCGGAAGTACTGCAGGTGATCCAGAGGTGCTGAGGGGATCCAGAGGTACTGAGGGGATCCAGAGGTACTGAGAGGATCCAGAGGTACTGAGGGGATCCAGAGGTACTGAGGGGATCCAGAGGTACTGCAGGGGATCCGGAGGTACTGAGAGGATCCAGAGGTACTGAGGGGATCCAGAGGTACTGAGGGGATCCAGAGGTACTGCAGGGGATCCGGAAGTACTGCAGGTGATCCAGAGGTGCTGAGGGGATCCAGAGGTACTGAGGGGATCCAGAGGTACTGCAGGGGATCCGGAAGTACTGCAGGGGATCCAGAGGTACTGAGGGGATCCAGAGGTACTGCAGGAGATTCAGAGGTACTGAGGGGATCCAGAGGTACTGCAGGAGATTCAGAGGTACTGCAGGGGATCCAGAGGTACTGAGGGGATCCAGAGGTACTGAGGGGATCCAGAGGTACTGAGGGGATCCAGAGGTACTGAGGGGATCCAGAGGTACTGAGGGGATCCAGAGGTACTGCAGGGGATCCGGAGGTACTGAGGGGATCCAGAGGTACTGAGGGGATCCAGAGGTACTGCAGGGGATCCGGAAGTACTGCAGGTGATCCAGAGGTGCTGAGGGGATCCAGAGGTACTGAGGGGATCCAGAGGTACTGAGAGGATCCAGAGGTACTGAGGGGATCCAGAGGTACTGAGGGGATCCAGAGGTACTGCAGGGGATCCGGAGGTACTGAGAGGATCCAGAGGTACTGAGGGGATCCAGAGGTACTGAGGGGATCCAGAGGTACTGCAGGGGATCCGGAAGTACTGCAGGTGATCCAGAGGTGCTGAGGGGATCCAGAGGTACTGAGGGGATCCAGAGGTACTGCAGGGGATCCGGAAGTACTGCAGGGGATCCAGAGGTACTGAGGGGATCCAGAGGTACTGCAGGAGATTCAGAGGTACTGAGGGGATCCAGAGGTACTGAGGGGATCCAGAGGTACTGAGGGGATCCAGAGGTACTGCAGGGGATCCGGAGGTACTGAGGGGATCCAGAGGTACTGAGGGGATCCAGAGGTACTGCAGGGGATCCGGAAGTACTGCAGGTGATCCAGAGGTGCTGAGGGGATCCAGAGGTACTGAGGGGATCCAGAGGTACTGCAGGGGATCCGGAAGTACTGCAGGGGATCCAGAGGTACTGAGGGGATCCAGAGGTACTGCAGGAGATTCAGAGGTACTGAGGGGATCCAGAGGTACTGCAGGAGATTCAGAGGTACTGAGGGGATCCAGAGGTACTGCAGGAGATTCAGAGGTACTGAGGGGATCCAGAGGTACTGAGGGGATCCAGAGGTACTGAGGGGATCCAGAGGTACTGCAGGGGATCCAGAGGTATATTACAGGAGGTACTGCAGGGGGTCTGGAGGTATATTACAGGAGGTACTGCAGGCGGTCTGGAGGTACTGAGGGGGTCTGGAGGTACTGCAGGGGATCCAGAGGTACTGAGGGGATCCAGAGGTACTGAGGGGATCCAGAGGTACTGAGGGGATCCAGAGGTACTGCAGGGGATCCAGAGGTACTGAGGGGATCCAGAGGTACTGAGGGGATCCAGAGGTACTGAGGGGATCCAGAGGTACTGCAGGGGATCCAGAGGTATATTACAGGAGGTACTGCAGGGGGTCTGGAGGTATATTACAGGAGGTACTGCAGGTGGTCTGGAGGTATATTACAGAAGGTACTGCAGGCGGTCTGGAGGTACTGAGGGGGTCTGGAGGTACTGAGGGGATCCAGAGGTACTGAGGGGATCCAGAGGTACTGAGGGGATCCAGAGGTATATTACAGGAGGTACTGCAGGGGGTCTGGAGGTATATTACAGGAGGTACTGCAGGTGGTCTGGAGGTATATTACAGGAGGTACAGGTGGTCTGGAGGTACTGAGGGGGTCTGGAGGTATATTACAGGAGGTACTACAGGTGGTCTGGAGGTACTGAGGGGGTCTGGAGGTATATTACAGGAGGTACTGCAGGTGGTCTGGAGGTATATTACAGAAGGTACTGCAGGCGGTCTGGAGGTATATTACAGGAGGTAGGGGGTCTGGAGGAACTGCAGGCGGTCTGGAGGTACTGAGGGGGTCTGGAGGTACTGAGGGGGTCTGGAGGAACTGAGGGGGTCTGAAGGTACTGAGGTACTGGGGTCTGGAGGTACTGCAGGGGGTCTGGAGGTACTGAGGGGGTCTGGAGGTACTGCAGGGTGTCTGGAGGTACTGAGGGTATCTGGAGGTACTGAGGGGTCTGGAGGTACTGAGGGTATCTGGAGGTACTGAGGGGTCTGGAGGTACTGCAGATGGTCTGGAGGTATATTACAGGAGGTACTGCAAGGGGTCTGGAGGTACTGCAGGGGGTCTGGAGGTACTGAGGGTCTGGAGGTACTGCAGGGTGTCTGGAGGTACTGAGGGGTCTGGAGGTACTGAGGTGGTCTGGAGGTACTGAGGGGGTCTGGAAGTACTGAGGGGGTCTGGAGGGTCAGGACTGTAGGTTCAGGCCTGTAGGGTCAGGACTGTATGGTCAGGACTGTCGGGTCTGTAGGGTCAGGACTGTAGGGTCAGGCCTGTAGGGTCTGTAGGGTTTGTAGGGTCAGTTCTGTAGAGTCAGGCCTGTAGGGTCTGTAGGGTCAGGACTGTAGGGTCTGTAGGGTCAGGACTGTAGGGTCAGGCCTGTAGGTCTGTAGTGTCAGGACTGTAGGGTCAGGCCTGTAGGGTCTGTAGGGTCAGGACTGTAAGGTCTGTAGTGTCAGGACTGTAGGGTCAGGACTGTAGAGTCAGGACTGTAGGGTCTGTAGGGTCAGGACTGTAGAGTCAGGCCTGTAGGGTCTGTAGGGTCAGGCCTGTAGGTCTGTAGTGTCAGGACTGTAGGGTCAGGCCTGTAGGTCTGTAGTGTCAGGACTGTAGGATCAGGACTGTAGGGTCTGGACTGTAGGGTCAGGACGGTAGGGTCAGGACTGTAGGGTCTGTAGGGTCAGGACTGTAGGGTCTGGACTGTAGGGTCAGGACTGTAGGGTCAGGACTGTAGGGTCAGGACTGTAGGGTCTGGACTGTAGGGTCTGGACTGTGGGGTCTGGACTGTAGGGTCTGTAGGGCCAGGATTGTAGGGTCTGTAGGGTCAGTACTGTAGGGTCTGTAGGTTCAGGACTGTAGGGTCAGGACTGTAGGGTCAGGCCTGTAGGGTCTGTAGGGTCAGGACTGTAGGATCAGGCCTGTATGGTCTGTAGGGTCAGGACTGTAGGGTCTGTATGGTCAGGACTGTAGGGACAGGACTGTAGGGTCAGGACTGTAGGGTCAGGACTGTAGGGTCAGGCCTGTAGGGTCTAGGGTCAGGACTGTAGGGTCAGGCCTGTAGGGTCTGTAGGGTCAGGACTGTAGGGTCTGTAGGGTCAGGACTGTAGGGTCTGTAGGGTCAGGACTGTAGGTTCAGGACTGTAGGGTCAGGACTGTAGGGTCTGTAGGGTCAGGGACTGTAGGGTCAGGACTGTAGGGTCTGTAGGGTCAGGACTTTAGGGTCAGGACTGTAGGGTCTGTAGGGTCAGGACTGTAGGGTCAGGACTGTAGGGCCTATAGGGTCAGGACTGTAGGGTCAGGACTGTAGGGTCTGTAGGGTCAGGACTGTAGGGTCAGGACTGTAGGGTCTGTAGGGTCAGGACTGTAGGGTCAGGACTGTAGGGTCTGTAGGGTCAGGACTGTAGGGTCAGGACTGTAGGGTCTGTAGGGTCAGGACTGTAGGGTCAGGACTGTAGGGTCTGTAGGGTCAGGACTGTAGGGTCAGGACTGTAGGGTCTGTAGGGTCAGGACTGTAGGGTCAGGACTGTAGGGTCTGTAGGGTCAGGTCTGTAGGGTCAGGACTGTAGGGTCAGGACTGTAGGGTCAGGACTGTAGGGTCTGGACTGTAGGGTCTGACTGTAGGGTCTGTAGGGCCAGGACTGTAGGGTCTGTAGGGTCAGTACTGTAGGGTCTGTAGGGTCTGTAGGTTCAGGACTGTAGGGTCAGGACTGTAGGATCTGTAGGGTCAGGACTGTAGGGTCTGTAGGGTCAGGACTGTAGGGTCAGGACTGTAGGGTCTGTAGGGTCAGGACTTTAGGGTCAGGACTGTAGGGTCTGTAGGGTCAGGACTGTAGGGTCAGGACTGTAGGGCCTGTAGGGTCAGGACTGTAGGGTCAGGACTGTAGGGTCTGTAGGGTCAGGACTGTAGGGTCAGGACTGTAGGGTCTGTAGGGTCAGGACTGTAGGGTCAGGACTGTAGGGTCTGTAGGGTCAGGACTGTAGGGTCAGGACTGTAGGGTCTGTAGGGTCAGGACTGTAGGGTCAGGACTAGGGTAGGGTCTGTAGGGTCAGGACTGTAGGGTCTGTAGGGTCAGGACTGTAGGGTCAGGACTGTAGGGTCTGTAGGGTCAGGACTGTAGGGTCAGGACTGTAGCTGCACTGTGACTCTGGCAGCAGTTCCTCTATGATTTTATCCACCAGCCTGTGTAGCATAACCTTGGCCAGGACCTTGACGGCAACAGCCGGAAGGGATATATCCCCCATCTGTTGCTGCAGATGAACTTGTCACCCTTGTTCTTATAGATGGTGAAAATGTTTAGATCTCACCATTGTTGGTGTACGATCTCCCGGTCCCAACCCTCATTGATATACTTGTGGAGCGTTCTGGTGCGGAAGTATCCTCCCTGCTGAAGTAGTTCTGCCGGGATACTGTCAGTGCCAGGAGTCTTGTTCTTGAGGGAACCGATAGCTGATAACACCTCTTGAAAGTTTGACGGATGGTTGAGGTCTTGGAGGGGTGGATGGACAGGCAGTTCTTCCAAGATGGAGTGGACTGTTGGAGAGCACTTGTTCAGTAGGGCTTCAAAGTGGTCAGCCCACCTTGACAGAATCTGTTTTTGGTCCTTCAAGAGTAAGACCGTCAGCTGTTTTCAAAGGGTTTGCGGAGCAGCTTCTAGAACCATAGCTAGATTTAACTGAGTTGTAGAAGTTGTGCATGTCATTTTTCTCAGTGTAAATTTGGATTTCCTGTGCCTTATTTGTCCACCATTTGTTCTGCAGAGAATGCAAGGTTGTTGGCATTCACCATTGCTTGCGGAGGGTAGCAGATGTGGGGTTGTTGAGAGTTGTCATCGAACCAGTCCCAATGTTTCCTACCTCTGTAGCCTATGGAGTGGGCCGTTGCCTCATAGAGCACTGAGCTGACAGGGGCCCACTTCTGGTCCATGGAGTCCTCGATGCTCAGGAAAGGCTCCATCTCCCTCAGCCTTTTAGTGAGAGGTCGACGGAACTTAGTCCGTACTGGCCCCCTCAGTGTTGGTGTAAAAACGTCATGGTAGGATGGTGTTTCTACAGTCTTGTTTCTGTAGGGAAAGATAGATTTTTTTGTGTGTATTTATGGACAGATTCCGGTCACATATAGCAGAGTTGAGGGATGGATATGGCAGAACATGCCAGCCTGAGCGGAAAGCAAATATACCGAGTGCATCTGGTGTGTGTGTGAGACACAGATGTTAGTACCTGTGAAGAGAATCATGGCTGTTTCTGAGGATGTTGGATACATTAAGCAGACCTAAATTATTTTATGCTACAGTTCACTTTCTTGTACGCTATATACAGTGCATTCGGAAAGTATTCAGACCCCTTCCAGTTTTCCACATTTTGTTACGTTACATCCTTATTCTAAAATGTATAAAATTAAATAAAATCCTCATCAATCTATACACATCACCCCATAATGACAAAGCAAAAACATTTTTTTTCAGACCCTTTACTCAGTACTTTGTTGAAGCACCTTTGGCAGTGATTACAGCCTCGAGTCTTCTTGGGCATGGCGCTACAAGCTTGGCACACCTGTATTTGGAGAGTTGCTCCCATTCTTCACTGTAGACCCTCTCAAGCTCTGTCCGGTTGAATGGGGAGAGTCGCTGCACAGCTATTTTCAGGTCTCTCCAGGGATGTTCGATCTGGTTTAAGTCAGGGCTCTGGCTGGGCCACTCAAGGACATTCAGAGACTTGTCCTGAAGCCACTCCTGCATTGTCTTGGCTGTGTGATTAGGGTCTTTGTCCTGTTGGAAGGTGAACCTTCGCCCCAGTCTGAGGTCCTGAGCGCTCTGGAGCAGGTTTTCATTATGGATCTCTCTGTACTTTGCTCCATTCATCTTTCCCTCAATCCTGACTAGTCTCCCAGTCCCTGCTACTGTCATGTGCCTTTTACTGAGAAGTGGCTTCGGTCTGGCCACTCTACCACAAAGGCCTGATTGGTAGAGTGCTGCAGAGATGGTTGTCCTTCTGGAAGGTTCTCCCATCTCCACAGAGGAACTCTGGAGCTCTGTCAGAGTGACCATAGGGTTCTTGGCTACCTCCATGACCAAGGCCCTTGCTTAGTTTGACCAGCTCTAGGAAGACTCTTGGTGTTTCCAAACTTCTTCCATTTAAGATGCCACTGTGTTCTTGGGGACCTTCAATGCTGCAGAAAGTCAAGTGCTCTGAATACTTTCTGTACATATACCTTCACACAATACACACACACACACACATCAACATTCAAAGTTTCCCCAAATGTCACATTTTTGACGGTTAAGTTTGGGTTTTGGGTTTGGGATAGGGTTACAACAGAAAAATCTATACGGTTAAGTTTAGGCATCTGAATGGTTAAGTTAACGGTAAGAAAAAGGGCGGGAAAAAGGGCCTAGCACTGGGATTGAACATGTGACCCTCAGACCCGGAGCTCACGGCTTACAGCAAGCCTACTTGATGGTAATACGCCTCACCGTTGCCCCTAGTGGACGGTTTATAAGTAATCTCCCAACGTCCTGGATACCTGGATGGACGTCGAATTTCACCTTGGATCTTGAGCGACCTGGCCAGCATGCACACACACACACACACACACACACACACACACACACACACACACACACACACACACACACACACACACACACACACACACACACACACACACACACACACACACACACACACACACACACACACACACACATTTTCTCACTCTGACCTCATATGGTATCAAATGGCATGAAGGTTTACAGTGTGTAATCACTTGTTGGGCTTGTGTAAACATAGCTGTGAATATATGAGACACTAATACTTAAAACACAGTCCCTTTGAACTAACAACAGGAGTCATGTGTGTGTGTGTGTGTGTGTGTGTGTGTGTGTATGTGTGTGTGTGTGTGCGTGTGCGTGTGTGTGTGAGAGCGAGTGTGTCTGGGTGACTGCGCTTGTTCGCATGTGTGTGTGCGTATGTTTGTGTGTGTCTGTAGAACCCACACACAGATCCCGTCACCTTTGATGACCATTGTAGACATGTACAGTTCCATTACACTTTGATAAGTGTGCTTCAGAACCTATGCATATCAAATGATTGGACTAATCTGGAATGCTATCAACAGTTTACTATTGATAATCACAACAGAAGTAAAAACCCAATCGTTATTACAGTACTACACGTGTTAGACAGTGAGCATCGTGGTATGATCAACATCTGATAGTGTGTATATATATATATACACACACACACACATGCAAAAAAGTATTTAGTCAGCCACCAATTGTGCAAGTTCTCCCACTTAAAAAGATGAGAGAGGCCTGTAATTTTCATCATAGGTACACTTCAACTATGACAGACAAAATGAGAGAGGCTCTCACAGACCTGTAACTTCTTCTTTAAGAGGCTCCTCTGTCCTCCACTCGGTACCTGTATTAATGGCACCTGTTTGAACTTGTTATCAGTATAAAAGACACCTGTCCACAACCTCAAACAGTCACACTCCAAACTCCACTATGGCCAAGACCAAAGAGCTGTCAAAGGACACCAGAAACAAAATTGTAGACCTGCACCAGGCTGGGAAGACTGAATCTGCAATAGGTAAGCAGCTTGGTTTGAAGAAATCAACTGTGGGAGCAATTATTAGGAAATGGAAGACGTACAAGACCACTGATAATCTCCCTCGATCTGGGGCTCCATGCAAGATCTCACCCCGTGGGGTCAAAATGATCACAAGAACGGTTAGCAAAAATCCCAGAACCACACGGAGGGACCTAGTGAATGACCTGCAGAGAGCTGGGACCAAAGTAACAAAGCCTACCATCAGTAACACACTACACCGCCAGGGACTCAAATCCTGCAGTGCCAGATGTGTCCCCCTGCTTAAGCCAGTACATGTCCAGGCCCTTCTGAAGTTTTCTAGAGAGCATGTGGATGATCCAGAAGAAGATTGGGAGAATGTCATATGGTCAAATGAAACCAAAATATAACTTTTTGGTAAAAACTCAACTTGTCGTGTTTGGAGGACAAAGAATGCTGAGTTGCATCCAAAGAACACCATACCTACTGTGAAGCATGGGGGTGGAAACATCATGCTTTGGGGCTGTTTTTCTGTAAAGGGACCAGGACGACTGATCCGTGTAAAGGAAAGAATGAATGGGGCCATGTATCGTGAGATTTTGAGTGAAAACCTCCTTCCATCAGCAAGGGCATTGAATATGAAACGTGGCTGGGTCTTTCAGCATGACAATGATCCCAAACACACCGCCCGGGCAACGAAGGAGTGGCTTCGTGAGAAGCATTTCAAGGTCCTGGAGTGGCCTAGCCAGTCTCCAGATCTCAACCCCATAGAAAATCTTTGGAGGGAGTTGAAGTCCGTGTTGCCCAGCAACAGCCCCAAAATATCACTGCTCTAGAGGAGATCTGCATGGAGGAATGGGCCAAAATACCAGCAACAGTGTGTGAAAACCTTGTGAAGACTTACAGAAAACGTTTGACTTCTGTCATTGCCAACAAAGGGTATATAACAAAGTATTGAGATAAACTTTTGTTATTGACCAAATACTTATTTTCCACCATAATTTGCAAATAAATTCATAAAAAATCCTACAATGCTATTTTCTGGATCTTTTTTTCTCATTTTGTCTGTCATAGTTGAAGTGTACCTATGATGAAAATTACAGGCCCCTCTCATCTTTTTAAGTGGGAGAACTTGCACAATTGGTGGCTGACTAAATACTTTTTTGCCCCACTGTATATATGTGTGTGTGTGTGTGTGTGTGTGTGTGTGTGTGTGTGTGTGTGTGTGTGTGTATATATATATATATATATATATATATGTGTGTATGTGAGAGAGGGGAGGGGGGTGCATCTGTGTGTGCAAACAAGTGTACACAGAAACAGAGAGAGGAATTCTCACATCTGTGAACTGCTTGAAAACGTTCTGATCAAAAGGAGTTGACACTGTTTATGCCAGAAACTGGGATTTCTTTTATCCACATGTGAAAATCAAAACATCTTGTCTTCCAGTTTGAAGCTTCAGCGTGCTGTTTTCTTCTCTCTCTCCATCCTTCCATCCCCATTCTGCTTTTTTTTCACACATTGTTTTACAAACGGTTTGATCTTTTCACTGTGACAATGTAATGTGACTCTAATCAACAGTGTTTTCCTCAGCGAATATGACATTGGTGATAAACAGCACAACCTTCCTCCAAAGCTCCAATAGAGTAGGGCCATCTAGTTTTTTGAGATTTTGACTTTGAGATTCTACTTGTAATTAAAAGCACTATATAAAATCCATCTATTATTATTGTTATTATTATCTTGGACCGGCCCTATTATCATTGGGCATGGAAACACAAGAGTCTACGTTTTTGTCAGTTTGATTTTGATTCAGATCCCCATCCAAGTTATGGATATTAGAGTGCAAGAAACATGCAAAAAATCAGAGAGAAAAGAGAGAGAGAGAGAGAAAGAGAGAACGAGATTTAAGAGAGAGATTGAAAGAGAGAGAAAGAGAGAGAGAGAAAGAGAGAGAAAGTGAGAAAAGAGATCGAGAACGAGAGAAAAGAAAGAGCGAGAAAGAGACAGAAAAAGAGAGTGAGAAAAGAGAGATGGAGAGAGAGAAAGAGAGAAAGAGAGAAAAGAGAAAGAAAGAGTGAAAAAGAGAGAGAGAAAGAGACAGAAAAAGAGAGAGTGAGAAAAGAGAGATGAAGAGAGAGAGAAAGAGATTGAAGAGAGAGATTGAAAGAGAGAGAAAGAGAGAGAGAAAGAGAGAGAAAGTGAGAAAAGAGATCGAGAACGACAGAAAAGAGAGAGCGAGAAAGAGACAGAAAAAGAGAGAGTGAGAAAAGAGAGATGAAGAGAGAGAGAAAGAGAGAGAGAATGACGGAAAGAGAGAGAGAAAGAGACAGGGACAGGGACAGATCAATAAAGAAGAAGAATGATAAGAGAGAGTGTTGTTGATAGCGACGTGTTTGTCCCCTAATACACCCATTATAATATTATAGGATTATTCTAGAGGAATATCTAGGTGGATCAATTTGGATTTAGTATATTCAACACCCTGGCCACAGGGCTTGGCACTCTGTATACATCAATGATGTTGCTCTTGGTGCTAGTGATTCTCTGATACACGCAGACGATACCATTTTGTATACCCTTCTTTGGACACTGTGTTAACAACCCTCCAGATGAGCTTCAATTACAACTCTCCTTCCGTGGCCTCCAACTGCTCTTAAACGCAAGTAAAACTAAATGCATGCTATTCAACCGATCACTGCCCGCACCTGCTCGCCCGTCCAACACTACTCTGGAAGGCTCTGACTTAGAATACGTATACAACTACAAATACCTAGGTGTCTGGTTAGACTGTAAACTCTTCTTCCAGACTCACATTAAGCATCTCCAATCCAAAAATGAAATCTAGAATTGTCTTCCTATATCGCAACAAAGCATCCTTCACTCATGCTGCCAAACATACCCTCGTTGGTTGGCCCTTGCTTCATACTCGTCGCCAAACCCACTGGCTACAGGTTATTTACAAGTCTCTGCTAGGTAAAGCCCCACCTTATCTCAGCTCACTGGTCACCATAGCAGCACCCACTCGTAGCACGCGCTCCAGCAGGTATATCTCACTGGTCACCCCCATAGCCAATTCCTCCTTTGGTCATCTTTCCTTCCAGTTCTCTGCTGCCAATGACTGGAACGAACTGCAAAAATCTCTGAAGCTAGAGACTCATATCTCCCTCACTAGCTTTAAGCACCAGCTGTCAGAGCAGCTCACAGATCACTGCACCTGTACATAGCCCATCTGTAAACAGCCCATCTATCTACCTACCTCATCCCCATACTGTATTTATTTATTTATCTTGCTCCTTTGCACCCCAGTATCTCTATTTGCACATTCATCTTCTGCACATCTACCATTCCAGTGTTTAATTACTATGTTGTAATTACTTCGCCACCATGGCCTATTTATTTCCTTAACTCCCTTAACTTAACTCATTTGCACTCACTGTATATAGACTTTTTGTTTTCTTTTGTTCTACTGTATTATTGACTGTATGCTTTGTTTATTCCATGTGTAACTCTGTGTTGTTGTATGTGTCGAATTGCTACGCTTTATCTTGGCCAGGTTGCAGTTGCAAATGAGAACTTGTTCTCAACTAGCCTACCTGGTTAAATAAAGGTGAAATAAAAAATAAAATAAATAAAAATAGCATGATAGGTATGTTTTCTCACAGAGTGAGCAGTTTCACCCTTACTGTGGTTCTTCCTTTAAAAGTTGCGTGCTGACCTCACCACTCGCATTGCAAAAAAAATATACACATACATGTATTCAATCATTGCACCCACATTGCTAATGCGTGTCAACGAGCGTCTGCGTAACCAGGCGCCAAAATAGAACTTGGTACTATTTGTGGTGCTTGACGTGCTGCAAATCCCGCCTCTCCCATCTCCTCATTGGTTTTTAGGAGCATATATCCACGTGGGTGATTGAAAGTTGAACTGAGGTCCACACTTCAGTCCAGTACGAGGTGGTAATACATCTTAAAGTTGGTTGTCAACAGCCATATAAAGTCCAAAGAAGAAGAAGCCTAAGGAGGAGAGATTACTAGAAACACACTCGGTTTCCCCTTTTATATGTGGATTCATTGTCAGAGTAGTAGCTAGCTAGCTACATTGGCATAAATGTTTAATGCTTTTCGACCTGTCCCCAAATTAATATAGTGGGTTCAGAGTTTGTTTTGATATTTCAACCTGCGTGTCCTGATCGCATCTGGTGTGGGTGGACAAAATCAACATGGGTGCGATGGCGCACGCAGACGCACACGCGAGAGCGGTCTGGTCAGCATGTTACACATTATGGTTATATGATTACCAGGGCTTTTCTTCTACAGTATGCTGCAATAGAATGAAGACATATACGAGCCTGGCCAAGATGTAAGTTCAGCGTTTAGCACGATAGACTTTTGATTGCCTGATTTCTGCCATTTCGCTCTGCACATGTGTCCTCACACAAAGCCATGCAGGCACACACACACACACACACACACACACGCACGCACGCACGCACGCACGCACACACACACACACACACACTTTCTATTTTTCTATACGTGGACAACCTGCCCAAAGTGTTTATCACAAGCGGACTGAACATATAATTCCATGTGTTCACAATATGCACCCAGCCAGAGTTCCAGGACCTTGCGAATCAATGTCATTTTAATAGCCTCATGCATGTGAGATGTTTGACATGTTTGAAAAGATTCCGTTCTCTCCTCATGTGGTTTGGTATAGGTCACTTTTTTTACTTCCAGAAGTATTCCAGGAAACACACTTTTTGTTTCAAATTATAAACTGGTATTCCAGAATCCACTGAACCGGTATATCAATTGGACAAGCATGTGGCAGGAATGAACAGCTCCCGGTAAAAGAGCCCTGTGTCAATCAATAAAATGTGTTTCTAAATTTCAGATATAAGCTATAGCCATTCAGTGTCGGGAATGATTTAGTTACTTCAATCAAATGAGCATCTGTTTAGATACATCTTAAGGCAGAGACTCTCTAGGGCGAGGAAGTGTGTATGTGTGTGTGTGTGTGTGTGTGTGTGTGTCCTGAGGGGAAACATACGTCCTGCATTAGGACCAGACACATTTCATTCCTCTAATGTGACCCTCAGCCTGTCAGCCTGTTATTTATGAGCCAGACCTGAACACCATGACTGAAATCACCTCAATTAACTATACTGTTAATAATGAGAGGCATGTGCAGAGAGGTGTGGCAGTAGTCTGCTGTGGAGAGAGTATTAGGGCTGGGGTAGGATAAAGAGCATAAGTCAGGAATACCTGGGGCTCTGGGGTATAGTATGTGTAGTGGAGAGAGTATTAGGGCTGGGGTGTATAAGAGAAAGTTGGAAGGGTATGCTGGGAAGGGGACAGGGGACAGGGGGAGGAATGGTATAGTCATGAGGATTTGGTGTATGGATCCCTCAAATTCACATCTGAACCTCGACGCCATTTCCACTGCTTTTTTTCATTCTTCCCCTCTAATCAGGGACTGATTTAGACATTGGACACCAGGTGGGTGCAATTAAATATTAGGTTGAATAGAAAACCACCAGTAGTCCAGACCTTCTAGGGTAGGATTTCAATACCCCTGGCATAGAGGAAAGGAGAGGCGACAAGGACAGGGAACAAGGGGAAAAGGAAAGGGGACAAGGACAGGGAACAAGGGGAAAAGGACAGGGAACAAGGGGAAAAGGAAAGGGGACAAGGACAGGGGACAAGGAGAAAAGGACAGGGAATAAGGGGAAAAGGACAGGGGACAAGGAAAGGGTCAAGGGGACAAAGAAAAGGACAGGAGACAAGGAAAGGGTCAAGGGGACAAGGAAAGGGGACCAGACAGGTTGAGTAGTGAACTTTAGGGAGCTGATGTGAAACTCTTTGTTCAGTTTACCAGCACTCCCCTAGACTTTGACCACAGCTTGAGTCTCTGAACTGTTCTCTCTGAGTTTGCGTGGCCTGCCAGGACCTGCCTGAGAACCAGGAGAGTTGTGTGTGATGTCTGAATACCCAGCAGACCCCTGCTGATTGAGCCGTCAATGTAGAGTGGAGAGGAGTTGACTAAAGTGAATTTCTCTGCCATGTTTACAACAGATACTGTATATCACCCTTTGTGTCAAGAATATGATGACAAAGTTATGACTAACGCTTGTGGTTTGATAGGTCTTTTAATTTTAACATTCTAAATCATTAACTTGTACATAATACGGTCCCTCTTCAAATCACAAACTAACTATATCTCCCTCCAAAATAAAAATGTTCCTGTCTTAGACCAGGAAGAAAAAATAAAGTTGTTTACTCTTCTTCGGTTGCAATACAAGTTCACAGTCTACAGCTGCTGCCTGCCTGCTCTGCCAGCAAATGCTCACCCTCAACCAAAGGAGATGTTTAACTCAGTGGATCCTCTCATGGCGAATGCCAATATATTAAATCTGCCCACCAAAAATGTGTGTTGCGTAACAGCCTGGCTGGTTGAGGCCGCGGACACCTGTGAAGCTGTAGTGTTATTTCATTTTTATTCCCTCCGTCTGTCTCCCTCTCTCCTCTTCAACTTCTGTGGTTGTTGGGATTTTTCCGTCTTGTCAGTGGTCATCCATCACTCTAGGGCTTCCTGCTGAGCCGGCGGCCTGAGAATGGAGGGATGTGAGAGAGAGACAGAGAGAGAGACAGAGAGAGAGTATAAGAGAGGGAGAGAGAGAGTGAATGAGCATGAGAGAGGGAGAGAAAGAGACGCATACAGGTAACTACCAAAATAAAGGAAACACCAACATAACGTGTATTAAAAGGGCGCTGGGCCAACACGAGCTACCAGAACAGCTTCAATGCACCTTGGCATAGATTCTACAAGTGTCTAGAACTCTATTGGAGGGATGTGACACCATTCTCCAGCATTTTGTGTTTTATTGTTTTGTCGGTTGTGGTGGAAAACGCTGTCTCAGGCGTCGCTTCAGAATCACCCATAAGTGTTCAATTGGGTTGAGATCTGGTGACAGACACACACACACACACCTGTGTTTTAAAGAAAATGCAGGACTTTTTGGCGTATATATATTTTTTAAATAACACCTAACTTAAACACTAAACTAACCCTAACCCTACCATTAACCCCAAAACCGTAAGCCTAACCCTTAAGCTTAAAATAGCATTTTAACAAATTCAGGAGCTGAAAAAAGTAATGACTTTTCAAAAAAGTAATTGTTTTCCTACCTTTTTAGTAGGACATTAAGGTGAAATGTCCTCGAGACCTCTCTTTCAAAGTCACTGAGATTTCTTCTTCTAGCCAGAATAATGGTCAACTGGGCATTTTAATACAAGACTCTGAGCATGATATATACTGTAAATACAGTATATGTATAAATAGTATACAGGTAACTGTGACGTTTTCTACCACCATCAACAAACCACTAAATGATGGAATTCCTCGTGGAAGAATGACGTCTCTTTCCTCTAAGAGTTCCAGAAATGTGTTTTAAACCAAGGTGCATTGAAGGTGTTCTGGCTCGTGATGTCCTATTAAGACTCTTTAATGGGGTTTCCTTTATTTTGGCAGTTACTTGAATGTATGCATGTATGTATGTATGTATGTATGTATGTATGTATGTATGTATGTATGTATGTATGTATGTATGTATGTATGTATGTATGTATGTATGTATGTATGTATGTATGCATGCATGCATGCATGCATGTATGTATGTATGTATGTATGTATGTATGTATGTATGTATGTATGCATGCATGTATGTATGTATGTATGTATGTATGCATGCATGCATGTATGTATGTATGTATGTATGTATGCATGCATGTATGTATGTATGTATGTATGTATGTATGTATGTATGTATATATACATACAGTCGAAGTCGGAAGTTTACATAAACTAGTTTTAATGACTCCAACCTAAGTGTTTCAACCATTCCACAAATTTCTTGTCAACAAACTATAGTTTTGTTAAGTCGGTTAGGACATCTACTTTGTGCATGACACAATACATTTTTCCAGCAATTGTTTACAGACAGATTATTTCACTGTATCACAATTCCAGTGGGTCAGAAGTTTACATACACCAAGTTGACTGTGCCTTTTACACAGCTTGGAAAATTCCAGAAAATTATGTCATGGCTACAAGCTTCTGATAGGCTAATTGGCATAATTTGAGTCAATTGGAGGTGGACTTGTGGATGTATTTCTAGGCGTACCTTCAAACTCAGTGCCTCTTTGCTTGACATGATGGGAAAATCAAAAGAAATCAGCCAAGACCTCAAAAACAATTGTAGACCTCCAAAAGTCTGGTTCATCCTTAGGAGCAATTTCCAAACAGCTGAAGGTACCACGTTCATCTGTACAAACAATAGTAAGCATGTATAAACACCATGGGACCACGCAGCCGTCATACCGCTCATCCTAGAGATGAACATACTTTGGTGCGAAAAGTGCAAATCAATCCCAGAACAACAGCAAAGGACCTTGTGAAGATGCTGGAAGAAACAGGTACAAAAGTATCTATATCCACAGTAAAACGAGTCCTATATCGACATAACCTGAAAGGCCTCTCAGCAAGGAAGAAGCCACTGCTCCAAAACCATCATAAAAAAAGCCAGACTATGGTTTGCAACTGCACATGGGGACGAAGATTGTACTTTTTGGATAAATGTCCTCTGGTCTGATGAAACAAAAATACAACTGTTTGGCCAGAATGACCATCGTTATGTTTGGAGGAAAAAGGGGGAGACTTGCAACCCGAAGAACACCATCCCATCCTTGAAGCATGGGGGTTGCAGTATCATGTTGTGGGGGTGCTTTGCTGCAGGAGGGACTGGTGCACTTCTCAAAATAGATGGCATCATGAGGTAGGAAAATGATGTGGATATATTGAAGAAACATCTCATGACATCAGTCAGGAAGTTAAAGCTTGGTTGCAAATGGGTCTTTCAAATGGACAGTGACCCCAAGCATACTTCTAAAGGTGTGACAAAATGGTTTAAGGACAACAAAATCAAGGTATTGGAGTGGCCATCACAAAGCCCATCACAAAGCCCTCAATCCTATAGAAAATTTGTGGGCAGAACTGAAAAAGCATGTGCGAGAAAGAGGCCTACAAACCTGGCTCGGTTACACCAGCTCTGTCAGGAGGAATGGGCCAAAATTCACCCAAATTATTTTGGGAAGCTTGTGGAAGGCTACCCGAAACGTCTGACCCAGGTTAACCTCACTAGGGTATGTGGGTTGCTAGCGTCCCACCTGGCCAACATCCAGTGAGATTGCAGAGCACCAAATTCAAATACTGAAATAGTTATTATAAAATTTCAGAAAACATACAAGTATTTTACATAGGTTTAAAGATGAACTTCTTGTGAATCCAACCACAGTGTCAGATTTCAAAAAGGCTTTATGGCGAAGGCATATCTTACGATTATTTGAGGACATCGCCCAGCAGACAAATCATTACAAACCGTAACCAGCCAAGTAGAAGAGTTACACAAGTCAGAAATAGAGATAAAATGAATCACTTACTTTTGATGATCTTCATATGGTTGCACTCAGAAGACATTCATTTACTCAATAAATGTTTGTTTTGTTCGATAAAGTCTCTCTTATGTCCAAAAACCTCAGTTTTGTTCGCGTTTTCTTCAGTCATCCACAGGCTCAAACTCAGTCACAACAAGCAGACCAAAAAAATCCAAATTGAATCCGTAAAGTTCATAGAAACATGTCAAACAATGTTTATATTCAATCCTCAGATTGTTTTTAGCCTAAATAATCGATAACATTTCAACCGGACAATAATGTCGTCAATATAAAAGGTAAACAAGAAAGGCACTCTCTCGGTCACACGCATGAAAAAGCTCTGTGACACTGCACGGTTCACTCATTCAGACTGCTCTTACTCCCTTATTTTTCAGAAAACAAGCCTGAAACAATTTCCAAAGACTGTTGACATCTAGTGGAAGGCATAGGAACTGCAATTTGAGTCCTAAGTCTATGGATACTGTAATGGCATTGAATAGACAACTACAACAACAAAAAATCCTACTTCCTGGATGGATTTGTCTCAGGTTTTCGCCTTCCAAATCAGTTCTGCTATACTCACATACACTATTTTAACGGTTTTGGAAACTTTAGAGTGTTTTCTATCCAACTCTACCAATTATATGCATATCCAATCTTCTGGGCCTGAGTAGCAGGCAGTTAAATTTGGGTACACTTTTCATCCAAAATTCCGAATGCTGCCCCCTACCCTAGAGAAGTTAAACAATTTAAAGGCAATGCTACCAAATACCAATTGAGTGTATGTAAACTTCTAACCCACTGGGAATGTGATGAAAGAAATAAAAGCTGAAATAAATCACTCTACTATTATTCTGACATTTCACATTCTTAAAATAAAGGGGTGATCCTAACTGATGTAAAACAGGGAATTTTTACTAGGATTAAATGTCAGGAATTGTGAAAAACTGAGCTTAAATGTATTTGGCTAATGTGTATGTAATTATAATTGTGATACAGTGAATTATAAGTGAAATAATCTGTCTGTAAACAATTGTTGGAACAATTACTTGTCATGCACAAAGTAGATGTCCTAACCAACTTGCCAAAACTATAGTTTGTTAACAAGAAATTTGTGTAGTGGTTGAAAAACGAGTTTTAATGTCTCCAACCTAAGTGTATGTAAACTTCTGACTTCAACTATATACAGTATATACACATGGGCCAGCACCTTTGGGTGGTGGACCATTCTTGATATACATGGGAAACTGTTGAGGGTGAAAAACCTAGCAGCGTTCCAGTTCTTGACACACTCAAACCGGTGCGCATGGCACCTACTACCATTTCCTGTTCAAAGGCACTTCAATATTTTGTCTTACCCTTTCACCCTCTGAATGACATGCATTTATTAACAGGTGACATCAATAAGGGATCATAGCTTTCACCTGGATTCCCCCCTCAGTCTATGTCATGGGAAGAGCAGGTGTTCCTAATCTTTTCTACACACAGTGGGAGGCCCCGGTGCACAACTGAGCAAGAGGACAAGTACATTAGAATGTCTAGTTTGAGAAACAGACGCCTCAACTGGCAGCTTCATTAAATAGTACCCGCAAAACACCAGTCTCAATGTCAACTGTGAAGAGGCGACTCCGGGATGGTGGCCTTCTAGACACTCTAATGTACTTGTGCTCTTGCTCAGTTGTCCACTGAGGCTTCCCACTCCTCTATTCTGGTTAGAGACAGTTTGCACTGTTCTGTGAAGGGAGTAGTACACAGCGTTGTATGAGATTTTCAGTTTCTTGGCAATTTCTCACATGGAATAGCCTACATTTCTAAGTGACCCCAAACTTTTGAACGGTAGTGTATATATATATATATATATAGTAGAGATAGTGAGAGAATGAGATGGGCTAGAGAGAGAGATTTCAGACCTGAAATCCCATTCCACTAAACCTGAACCCTCATCCGTTCCAAACATATGGGATGTTAGCATGGCAGCATGCCCATCCACAGATCCAGCGATCAAACAGAACAATATGGGTCCTCATCCTTGACTCACAGAGATCTCAGATGAACCCTGCCTCCATCCCAGACTTATAACCGATGCTGACGGTTCCGAACTCTCAATCCAACATTTGATCACTGACGCTGTCTGTCAATGCTAATGGTTGACCCAAGGTCCAGTGGTTTCACTCATACATCTAGATCAACTGGGCTGAGAACAACTGCAGTGACCTCACCATTAAGTATGTAGGCGAAGCAAGAGAGTCAGAGAGAGCAGTCTGTTAGTCCTCATTATCATAGCCCTTCTTCTGTGTGTTGACCTCTCCCATCACCATCATGCCTTTGATCCAAACTCATGAATCATTATCCGCTTGCCAGGCATAACCTGATATCCTGTTCATTTCTAGAAAGCTCCTTCCTACTCCGTCTCTGCTCTGTGTCCAGCTGGCTCCCTGTACAGGACTAAACTGTGTTAAAACTGGCATCAACGTCCTTCTCTAATGGCCAAGTCTGAAGCAACCACCATCCCAACAACTCAGCAGTGAGGACTCAGTCTCTCTCACTTACAGAGTTCCTGGAAATGTCCACTGTGATGTGCAGGTCAGAAGAAATAACACTTCCGACTACAGGAGCCACAAGGCTGCCATCATGGGCTTTAACCAAAGACCCACAGAATGTTAGCAGACATTATCGCAGACAAATGAGTGATTTTTACCACAAATCTTATAGCAGTATGTTTAGTCTCTTTTGTAGAATATTATTTACATTCCCATCATGTCTGGCATGAGGAGTCTGAATGGAATGGAGCCGACTGTAGTTGTTTATGTTGGTTGTTTACAACCGCAAGACGACCTGCCAGGGCATAGTTGGCACCTGGGTTATAAAGGCATGATTTGATGTGATTTTTCTGGTTTGAGACGGCAGAGCTTGTTTGAGACGACAGTATAAAACAGTATACTACTAAAAAAGAAGATGCCTGTACCATGTCAGATATAGATTTAAAGGTGAATCGATAAGGAATAGACTAATCCACTCCTTACGACCCCCCTGCATTACCATGTCCAGTGGCACCGTGGTCTCCCTGACCACTCCTGACCCTAATGGTCGGCTATCTAAGGAGTGCACGGGGAAAGGTAGGTCTAATGACACCAGGGGAATCCCTAGCCTTAACGCGAGCCCACGATCCATGAAGTTCCCAGCTGCGTCTGAATCAACTAGCACCTTATGCTGTAGAGAGGGAGAAAACCCAGGAAAAGAGGTTAACACAAACATATGACCGACAGGAAGCTCTGGGTGAGTCTGGTGCTGACTCACCTGGGGTGACCGAGTAGTGCTCCGCCTGCCCTCCCGACTCCCAGACGAGCTCCTCCAGCACCGGTCGGCCGTGTGTCCTCGCCGACCACAACCTGTGCAGGAGGAGGCTCCTCCTCCGGTCCCCCTCGATGCAGCCCCCCCTAACTCCATGGGGATGGGAGCAGGAGGGCCGGGGGGTGGAAACATCAGGGCCTGTTCCGGACGCCCGAGGGCAGCCAGCAGGTTGTCCAGACGAATGGACATGTCTATAAGTTCATCCAAACTGAGGGTGGTGTCCCGACACGCCAGCTCCCTGCGGATGTCCTCCCTGAGGCTACAGCGGAAATAGTCTATCAAAGCCCTGTCGTTCCACCCCGCTCCTGCGGCCAAGGTCCTGAACTCCAGGGCAAAGTCCTGCGCCCTCCTCGTCTCCTGTCGCAGGTGGAACAGCCGTTCACACGCCGCACGACCCTCTGGTGGGTGATCGAACACGGCTCGGAATCGGCGGGTGAACTCGGGCCATTCCACACTGCGTTAGCCCACTCCAGGGCTCATCCCGTCAGACAGGAGACGAGAATGCTCACTCTCTCCTCCCCGGAGGGAGTAGGACGAACAGTCGCCAGGTAGAGTTCTAGTTGGAGGAGGAACCCCTGACACCCAGCCGCCGTCCCATCATACTCCCTAGGGAGCGCCAGACGCAGAACCCCGGAGCCGGATCCTGTAGCAGGGGTAGGAGGTGCTGGTGGAGGGGGTGCTGGAGATGAGGTGGGAAGGCCACTCCTCTCCCATCGGTCCATCCTCTCCATCATCAGATCCATGGCCGATCCTATACGGTGGAGAATGCTGGTGTGATGGAAGAGGAGGGGGGGTGCGGCTGCTCCTGCTGATTCCATTTAAGGTGCGGGATTCTGTCACAGATAACTAGGTGCGTGAGGAGGAATCAGGCGCAGAGAGCATATATTTCCACAGGAAGAAGTGCACTTTAATAATTGCACAGAAAACAATGCCCACAACACAGGGCGCGGAAAAATGTGGACCAACCCAGAACCCACAGGGTACCAGGTCCGGAGCACGAACACCAAAATCATACACACGTAACAAGAGTAATCCCGCACAAAACAAGGGCAGCTATACCAACTTTAAATTAGGAAGCCCATCAAGCAAACACAAAAGACACAGGTGCAACTAATAAGACAAAACAAACAGAAAACGAAAAAGGGATCGGTGACAACGACCGCCGAGTACCGCCCGAACAGGCAGGGGAGCCAACTTCGGCGGAAGTCGTGACAGTTTGAAGACATAGTCAACTTAGTGTATGTAAACTTCTGACCCATCGGAATTGTGATACAGTGAATTATAAGTGAAATAATCTGTTTGTAAACAATTACTTGTGTCATGCACAAAGTAGATGTCCTAACCGACTTTCCAAAACTATAGTTTGTTAACATGAAATTTGTGGAGGGGTTGAAAAACCAGTTTTAATGACTTCAACCTAAGTGTATGTAAACTTCCGACTTCAACTGTACATCAAAGCTGGGACCGAGAGACTGAAAAACAGCTTCTTTCTCAAGGCCATCAGACTGTTAAATAGCCATCACTAGCACATTATAACCTGCTGCCCTATATAAATATATTTGAAATCACTGCCACTTTAATAATGGAATATTACTCATCTCATGTGTATATACTGTATTCTATCCTATTCTTCTGAATCTTAGTCTATGCCGCTATGACATTACTCATCTCATGTGTATATACTGTATTCTATCCTATTCTTCTGAATCTTAGTCTATGCCGCTATGACATTGCTCATCCAAATATTTATATAGTCTTAATTCCATCCCTTTACTTTAGATGTGTGTATTGTGTGTATTGTGAAACTGTTAGATATTACTTGTTAGATATTACTGCACTGTTGGAGCTAGAAACACAAGAATTTCACTACACCCACAATAACATCTGCTAAACACGTGTATGCGACCAAATAAATTAGATTTGTTGAGCTCATATTGGGGCCTAAAAGGGCAGCAGATCCAAAGAGTGCTTAATTCAGGTGAGGTGAGGGCTGATCTCGAGTCATCTGCTTTGGGGGCAATGTGGAGTTGATGAGCAATGTTGCATCGTCCCAATGTGGGCAGACTACATATTGTATAAGAATGACAACCAAGTTGTTACTATCAAATATACACTGAGTGTACAAAACATGAATAATGTGTTATTTCCATGACATAGACTAACCAGGTTAATCCGTGTGAAAACTATGATCCCTTATTTTGACCTGTTAAATCCACTTCAGTCAGTGTAGATGTATTAGCCCGCATTGCTTTGAATACAATTGGAGGAAGCCTGCAGGAGAGAACGAGGCCAGGAGCTGGAAAATGGGGATAACTTTAGCAGTCTGCCAATACTGCATTCTGAGTAAACGAAAAGAAGTTCAAAATAGTACGGTGTGCTGTCGACCCATCCATCATAATCATATCAAAAGAGAACACGCATAAATCTGAGTTGAACTTCAGTTTTTTCAATCTCTTTTTACTCCCTGTTCATGACCAATCGCCAAACTAAGACTGGTTGATTTTCGTCAGCTGTTTCCAAGCTCAAATCAGATTATAGTAGTATATGGATGTGTACTTTAGGTGTGACATGTAGCGATGGCTAAGTGTAAATACTGTACCAAGACCTCGGATCCAGTAATTCCTTGGCCGAGGGAGACAGACAGGAGCCAGAGACAGGGCCCTTTCAGCCCAGCCAAACTCAGCAGGAGCACCAGAACATTACACTGATGTTTGGATGGCCAGCATCTTGGAAAGGTATTTGTAGAGGAGGTGAATGTCTGGAATAATCCCCTCCTCATATCTTAACTTTTTCTCAGAATACATCTGGTGGAAATATGGGTCGCCAGGCCAACCCAGCTCTGTTCCTGGCCTTGTCATAAAGGGTTGCCATGGAAATCCAAACGGTATTGATGGGTATCATGACCTGGGATTGGCCAAGATGGGCCACCCCCTGTAGTTACTGGCCAATGAATTGGCAGGATGTTTCTCTCTCTAGCTGTACTGCACTGCACTGTGTAGGGACCTTGAGAAGTACTGGACTAGAGGTGATTGTGTAACATTAAGGCAGGGCAGTCAGTGATCCTCACACATTACTAAACCATAATTACCTCTTAAACATCTGAAATGCAGGATGGTACTTTGCTAACCTTCCAACCCTTAACCTTGCCCTGGTCATAAGCTTGAATTTACAGAACCTGAACTTTAACTGAAGCTAAAATAATGACTGTGGATATCTCTTGAGTAGGACATAATTATGATGATTAGAGTTACTATTCCTGGTCCTCGTGTGTGTGTGTTGTGTGTGTGTGTGTTATGTGTGTGTGTTTGGTTAGGAGGTCTGCTATGTATCTGTGCAGTCTGCTAGGCCCATTCTCATCCATCATACTGCACACGGATCAAAGACCCATTCTCAGCACTGGCCTGGAAATCAAATGTGGCAATATAACAAACAAAAAAAGATTGTTTGGTGGTTTAGCTTCTGTGTTTTGTTGGCTTTGTGTGTGTGTTTTGTATGACCTGTTTTAGCCTTGGTTTGGTGTTTTTCTGTGATTCCCCTGGGTTTTGGTGGTTTTATAATATGTGTTTGGTGGTTTTAGTTGTTTGGGAATTTTACAGTTTTACTAAGCTCATATGTGAAGAGCTGCAGGCATTATATGGACGTTTTCAGGTCAAACTCATTGACGCTCGAGTGTAGAAAGCATCTGGGTGATTCTCCTTAACACGGCACAATTACAGAGAAATCATACCTCCATTACAGCATCACCACAGGCTCACAGAAGCTAACAGAGGTGTGTGCAGGGAGAGAGAAGTGTGTGAGGTGTGTGGGGATGTTAGAAGGGGTGGGATAGATCTAATCTAGGACGTGTTTGAAGCTTTAATAGGAGGCTTTTTGAAGGCATCAGTGTGACTAATTTGTGTTAGTAAAACTGTCAGTTGTGTCTCCTTTCTGACTATAGCCTCATGGTCTCGCATATTATGACATCTTAGTGGTAACTGTCCAGTTCCACTCTGTTTTTATGGTCTAGTTTTGCCAAGATGTTCTCCATCAAGCTGTTTTTTAGTCCGTGACTAGGTTTAGTACAGCTAGGAAATCATTTTGAAATGCCCATCTCCATTTTTCACACAGTTGCTGTTGAAATATACTTCTGAAAACCCAGAGACCAAGGACTACCACTGTAACCAGGTTTCCATCCAACCATTTAATGCAGATTAATTAAATGGCGCATGTAAAACGTCACGACCGGGCTGATGGAAACAGGAAATGACTATACAGTTGTATAAATGTCGATTGATGATTTGTTTGTTCGGCGTGGTGGGGTCTTTTTGTGTCGGTAAATTTCATTATCTGAGAAATTACAGTGGAAACGTTTATGTGCAAATATTGATAAATAACCATCATATCGAAGAAACTTGGTCACACAGTGTGATGTTGTGTGATGTTGTGTGGTGTTGTGTGATGTTGTGTGGTGTTGTGTGATGTTGTGTGATGTTGTGTGGTCCTCCCACGATGACTGGGGAAAGCATACAGTTTATTAGGCTACAGATTAAATCAATTATGGTGAGCTTCCTGTACTCCCTGTTCACCCACGACTGCGTGGCCAAGCACGACTCCAACACCATCATTAAGTTTGCTGACGACACAACAGTGTTAGCCGACAACGATGAGACAGCCTATAGAGAGGAGGTCAGAGACCTGGAAGTGCCAGGACAACAACCTCTCCCTC
The DNA here is from genome assembly GCF_018296145.1 of Oncorhynchus tshawytscha. Classification (NCBI taxonomy): domain Eukaryota; kingdom Metazoa; phylum Chordata; class Actinopteri; order Salmoniformes; family Salmonidae; genus Oncorhynchus; species Oncorhynchus tshawytscha. The sequence goes on from NC_056453.1 coordinate 32,992,140, forward strand.
AACGTGATCAAGAATATGGAGCTGATCGCAAGACAACAGGCCTCCATTATCTTTGACGGGGCTGAAGTGGAGCGGGTTGAGAGTTTCAAGTTCCTTTGTGTCCACATCACCAACAAACGAACATGGTCCAAACAAGACAGTCATGAAGATGGCACGACAACACCTTTCCCCCTCAGGAGACTGAAACGATTTGGCATGGGTCCTCAGATCCTCAGAAAGTTATACAGCTGCACCATCGAGAGCATCCTGACCGGTTGCATCACCACCTGGTATGGCATCTGCTCGGCATCTGACCGTAAAGCGCTACAGAAGGTAGTGTGTACGGCACAGTACATCACTGGGGCCAAGCGTCCTGCCATCCAGGACCTATATATATAGTCAGACTTCCTACAATTGTCAAAGACCCCAGTCACCCAAGTCATAGACTGTTCTCTCTGCTACCGCACGGCAAGCAGTACCGGAGCGCCAAGTCTTGGACCAAAAGGCTCCTTAACAGCTTCTACCCCCAAGCCATAAGACTGCTGAACAGTTAATCAAATGGCCACAGGGACTATTTACATTGACTCCATACCTGTACCCGTTGTATATAGCCTCGTTATTGTTATGGAATTTTTGTTACTTGTGTTACTTTTTGATCAGATTTTTTATTTATTTGATTTTTCACTTTAGTTTATTTGGTAAATATTTTCTTAACTCTATTTCTTGAACTGCATTGTTGGTTAAGGGCTTGTAAGTAAAAATTTCACGGTAAGGTTGGCACATGTTGTATTCGGCACATGTGACAAATAAAATGTGATACCCAGCCAAAACATAGAAACAGAAAACATAGAAATAAAGAAACTAGAATGCCCACCCTAGTCACACCCTGGCCTACCCAAAATAGAGAATAAAAGCCTCTCTATGGCCAGGGCGTGACACTGTATCTGTGAGCGGTTGGCTGGAGAGCAGGTGCCAAGCCCAGAGTAGACACATTTACTATTTAACACAACAGTTTTAGTGACAAAAACATCAGTTGAGTTGAAAATGCGATGGAAAGCATTTAACTTGTATTTTCTATTTGGTATATGGTAATATAACCCCAAAATACATTTCCATGGGCACTACGTCATCATGCACAGCCTTTAATCCATAATAAGTCAGTCTCAAAGTCAATAGTGAAGAGGCGACTCTGGGATGCTGGCAGAGTTACAAAGAAAAAGTAATATCTCAGACTGGCCAATAAAAATAAAAGATTAAGATGGGCAAAAGATCACAGACACTGGACAGAGGAACTCTGCCTAGAATCCAAGCATCCCGGAGTCGCCTCTTCATTGTTGACTTTAAGACTGGTGTTTTGCGTGTACTATTTAACGAAGCTGCCAGTTAAGGACTTGTGAGGCGTCTGTTTCTCAAACTAGACACTCTAATGTACTTGTCCTCTTGCTCAGTTGTGCATCGGGGCCTCCCACTCTTTCTATTCTGGTTAGAGCCAGTTTGCGCTGTTCTGTGAAGGGAGTAGTACACAGCGTTGTTCGAGATCTTCAGTTTCTTGGAAATTTCTTGCATGGAATAGCCTTCATTTCTCAGAACAAGAGTAGACTGATGAGTTTCAGAAGAAACTGCTTTGTTTCTGGCCGTCATGAGCCTGTAATCGAACCCACACATGCCGATACTCCAGATACTCAACTAGTCTAAAGAAGGCCAGTTTTATTGCATCTTTAATCAGGACAAGTTTTCAGCTGTGCTAACATAATTGCCAAAGGGTTTTCTAACGATCAATTAGCCTTTTGAAATGATAAACTTGGATTAGCTAACACAACGTGCCATTGGAACACAGGAGTGATGGTTGCTGATGATGGGCCTCTGTACGCCTATGTAGATATTCCATTAAATATCTGCTATTTCCAGCTACAATAGTCATTTACAACATTAACAATGTCAACACTGTATTTCTGATCAATTTGATGTTATTGTAATGGGCAAAAAAATGTGCTTTTCTTTCAAAAACAAGTACATTTCCAAGTGACCCCAAACCTTTGAACGGTAGTGTACATTACAGTTGTGTCCAGTTGTCTGGATGTCCTTTGGGTGGTGGACCATTCTTAATAAACTCAGGAAACTGTTGAGCTTGAAAAACCCAGCAGCATTGCAGTTCTTGACACACTCAAACCGGTGCGCCTGGCACCTACTACCATAACCCATTGAAAGGCACTTCTATCTTTTGTCTTGCCCATTCACCCTGGGAATGGCACACGTACACAAACCATGTTTCAATTGTCTCAAGGCTAGAAAATCCTACTTTAACCTGTCTCCTTCTCTTCATCTACACTGATTGAAGTGTATTTAACAGGTGACATCAATAAGGGATCCTAGCTTTCACCTAGATCCACCTGGTCAGTCTGTGTCGTGGAAAGAGGTTTTTTACAGTCAACTGATGTTGTATCTTAGAGCAGCTGTCATCACCAATTTCTTCTAAATAAAAGAAAACCTCATTTCATTTGTCACATGCTTTGTAAACAACTGGTGTAGACTAACAGTGAAATGCTTACTTACGAGCCCTTCCCAACAATGCAGAGAGAAACTGTTTGAAGAAAGAATAACACAAGGAAAAAATAGACAATGAGTAACGATAACTTGGCTGTATACACGGGGTACCAGCAACGAGTCGATGTTCAGGGGTACGAGGTGCTTGAGGTAGATACTGTAAGTACGTACAGGTAGGGGTAAAGTGACTAGACAACAGGATAGATAATAAATAGTAGCAGCAGCGTATGTGATGAGTAAAAGAGTTAGAGCAGCCTCCTGAGTGGCGCAGTGGTCTAAGATACTGCATCGCAGTGCTAGCTGTGCCACTAGAGATCCTGGTTCGAATTCAGGCTCTGTCGCAGCCAGCTGCGACCGGGAGACCCATGGGGCAGTGCGCAATTGGCCCAGCGTCGTCCCGGTTTGGGGAGGGTTTGGCCGGCAGGGATGTTATTGTGCCCTAGCGACTCCTGTGGCAGGCTGGGCACAGTGCACACTGACACCGCCAGGTGTACGGTGTTTCCTCTGACAGATTGGTGTGGAGTGTGTGTGATGGGTAAAGAGAGAGTAAGTGCGAGAGAGGTTTTCACTGCATACCTGCTGCGACTAGGCCTTTTAAAATGTATCAAATTGTTTTTTTTCTCATCAATCTACACACAATACATCATAATGACAAAGCAAAAACAGGTGTTAATAGATTTTTGCTCATTTATAATAAAAAATAAACTGAAATATCATATTTACATAAGTATTCAGACCCTTTACTCAGTACTTTGTTGAAGAGAACAAACTGAGTACTGAGTAAAGGGTCTGAATACTTATGTAAATGTGATATTTCAGTTTATTTTTTATTATAAATTAGCAAACATTTGTCATTATGGTGCATTGTGTGCAGATTGATAAGGGAAAAAAACAATTGAATAGATTTTAGAATAAGGCTGTAATATAACCGAACGTGGAAAAAGTCAAGGTGTATGAATACTTACAAAGGGACTGTATGCATCAGATTATGTTTGTTTGCCAGGCCACTGCCTCGATTTTCTAACAATTTCTAACAGACAACGATGTAGTGGAATGTGGAATGGGGTTATTGGGCCAGATGAGTTTTAATTGAACTGAGCTAAGGGCGGCAGGTAGCCTAGAGGTTAAGTAGCCGCTCCAGCAGTGTGTAAACACACACCCAGAGAATCTTGTTTCTCATAGTCTGAGAGTCTTTAGGTGCCTTTTAGCAACTCCAAGTGGGATGTTATGTGCCTTTTACTGAGGAGTGGCTTATGTCTGGCCACTCTACCATAAAGTCCTGATTGGTGGAATACTGCAGAGATGGTTATCCTTCTGGAATGTTCTCAGAGGAACAGAGGAACTCTGGAGCTCTGTCAGAGTGGCCGTTCTCCCCTGATGGCTCAGTTTGTCCGGGCGGCCAGCTCTAGGAAGAGTCTTGATGGTTCCAAACTTCTTCTTTTTCGCTCTGACATAGACTGTCAACTGTGGGACCTTTAAAATACAGGTGTGTGCCTTTCCAAATCATGTCCAATCAATTGAATCTATCAAAGTTGTACTCCAATCAAGTTGTAGAAACATCTCAATGATGATGGAGACAGGATGCACACGAGGTCAATGGAAACAGGATGCACACGAGGTCTATTTCGAGTCTCAAAGCGAAGGGTCTGAATACTTACAGTCGGGAAGTTTGCATATACCTTATACATTTATACTCAGTTTTTCACAATTGCTGACATTTAATTCTGGTAAAAATTCCCTCTTTTAGGTCAGTTAGTATCACCACTTTATTTTAAGAATGTGAAATGTCAGAATAATAAAAGAGAGAATGATTTATTTCATCACATTCCCAGTGGGTGAGAAGTTCACATACACTCAATTAGTATTCAGCAGCATTGCCTTTAAATTGTTTAACTTGGGTCAAACGTTTCAGGTAGCCTTCCACAAGCTTCCCACAATAAGTTGGGTGAATTTTGGCCTATTCCTACTGATAGAGCTGGTGTAACTGAGTCAGGTTTGGTCGCACACGCTTTTTCAGGTCTGCCCACACATTTTCTACAGGATTGAGGTCAGGACTTTGTGATGGCCACTCCAATACCTTGACTTTGTTGTCCTTAAGCCATTTTGCCACAACTTTGGAAGTATGCTTGGGGTCATTGTCCATTTGGAAGACTCATTTATGACTAAGCTTTAACTTCCTGACTGATGTTGTGAGATTGTTGCTTCAATATATCCACATAATTGGTGTTGGTGTTCTTCGGCTTGCAAGCCTCCCCATTTTTCCTCCAAACGTAAAGATGGTCATTCTGGCCAAACAGTTATATTTTTGTTTCATCAGACCAGAGGACATTTCTCCAAAAAGTATGATCTTTGTCCCCATGTGCAGCAAACCGTAGTCTGGCTTTTTTATGGCGGTTTTGGAGCAGTGGCTTCTTCCTTGCTGAGTGGCCTTTCAGGTTATGTCGATATAGGACTTGTTTTACTGTGGATATAGATACTTTTGTACCTGTTTCCTCCAGCATATTTACAGGGTCCTTTGCTGTTTTTCTGGGATTGATTTGCACTTTTCTCACCAAAGTATGTTCATCTATAGGAGACAGAACGCATCTCCTTTCTGAGCGGTATGACGGCTGCGTGGTCCCGTGGTGTTTATACTTGCATACTATTGTTTGTACAGATGAACGTGGTACCTTCAGGCATTTGGAAATTGCTCCCAAGGATGAACCAGACTTGTGGAGGTCTACAATTTTTGGGGGCTGATTTCTTTTGATTTTCCCATGATGTCAAGCAAAGAGGCACTGAGTTTGAAGGTAGGCCTTGAAATACATCCACAGGTACACCTCCAATTGACTCAAATTATGTCAATTAGTCTATCAATTGCTTCTAAGGCCATGACATCATTTTCTGGAATTCTCCAAGCTGTTTAAAGGCACAGTTATCTTAGTGTATGTAAACTTCTGACCAACTGGGATTGTGATACAGTGAATTATAATTAAAATAATTGTTGGGAAAATTACTTGTGTCATGCACAACGTAGATGTCCTAACCGACTTGCCAAAACCGACTTGCCATAACTAAATTTGTGGAGTGGTTGAAAAACGAGTTTTAATGACTCCAACCTAAGTGCATGTAAACCTCCGACTTCAACTGTATGTAAATAAGGTATTTCTTGTTTTTCGCTTCGTCAATATGGGGTGTTGTGTGTAGATTGCTGAGCATTTTAATTGATTTAATCCATTTTAGAATAGGTCTATAACGTAACAACATTTGGAAAAAGCCAAGAGGTCAGAACCCTTTTCCCGAAGGCAGTGTACATGTGTTGTTGTAAATCAGCTGCGTTTCCCTTTAATTGCAGAAAGAGAATGGCAGATGGGAATGCTGTGTCTGTTTCCCTGGTTTCATTGACACATCTCTAGCTACTAAATCACTACATGGCTTAATCATTGGATCATGCCGTGAACTGGAAACATGTCTACACTGTTACTGGGGATCTCTGGCCACGCTAATTTTGAACATTGTTAGTCAATTGTAATGACAACAGTTTTCAGGTTAAATTTGTTATGTCTTTTTGGGATAATCTCCATCCTTTTTGTAGTAGATAATAATAGAGGAATTGTAGACTAGCGAGACACGCAGGCCTGTGTGTGTGTGTGGGTGGGGGGGGGTTATTTAAAAGGTTACCAGCAGTAATCATTTTAGTCAGCTTGGGTGGGTTGTGTCGTTTCTAAAACGGAAGTGTGTGTGTGTGTGTGTGTAATTCAGAACTGTAGAAATGAGGCATAGCACCAGACAATGCTCCAGACCTCCACAGTGCTGCTATCAGATATACCCTGACAATATCCAGGCCCTGCTGTTTCCATGACACACAGCACAAACTGGGTCTGGGGCCTTTTGGGTTACATTTACTGTACTTCAGTCATTTAGCAGGTACCTTACTGTACAGAATTGAATGGAAACACAGTGGGAAATTGAAGTGATAAGAGAAGCTGGTGTTTCCAGGATACATTGGGTGTTGTTAGGTCGAGGCCCGGCAAACTGTGTCAATATATCCTCAAGACACCGGCTTACAGGTCATTATCACAGGTTACCAACATTTTATTTTTTTACTCATTAAAAACGTTATTTTGATGAATTTATTCATACTTTTTCATCCTTCCACTAGATATAGTCCCGACACATATCTAGGGTTGCGACCCAAGCCGGCTGGTCATTCGTTCTGTCGGTTCGGCTGCCATAGACGCGACCCAGCCATTCATTGTTTTTTGTTCTGTATTCTTATCCCTTGCTTGCTTGCCAGCCAACTATGGCTAACTTACAGTCACATCAAACAGTGCAGACAGAATAACAACAGTAGCTGCATTTGTTTAAGCTGTTTTGTAGTGACATTTATTTGGATACATCCATAACAATGAGCTAATGAGGCACGATTTCATCTGGCATAGAATATGTGCTCTCTCATCAGGACACTGTTGATAATAGGAGCTAGCCAACAACACAGCTAACACAATCACTGTTATTCAGAGGAGCTAGCCAACAACACAGCTAACACAATCACTTCAAACTGAAGCTGGAAAGACTGTAAACAAGCTGCACTTTGTTTCATTGAACTTTTTTTCAATTGACACGTTCATTACTATGGGACAGCTGGAGATTAAATTTGAATATTGAAACAATGTTGCAAATGTCGGAGAGACAGACAGCAAGGTTTATACAAATCTCCGCTGTTAAAGATGAAATGGTAGTCTAAAATAAATGTGAGATAATGTCAAGATGCTTTTCACAGAGGAGATTAAGTTTATAACTTCCCTGCCTGGGCTGATGAGACAGTGGATTGTGCAGTCAGACGGAACAGAGTAAATAAGCATTTTAACGTCATAGATTTAGGTGGTAAATTGTGGAATAGATACCAGCTGGAATGTGCTTTTAACCTATCAGCATTCTGGATTAGAACCACCTGTTGTATTACATTGATTATGCAATGGGTGTTTCTAATCCTGAATGTTGATTGGTTAAAACAGCATTCTAGCTGGTGTCCATTCCACAAATTACCAACAGCTCAATCTATGATGTTAAAATGCCTCAACAACACCCGTGCCAATATATCCTCCAAACACTGGCTTCTCGGGCATGATCAATTAAATAGAAACACAATGCAATAGAATGTAATGTAATTTAATAGAAACACCATGGCATAGAATATAATTGAATAAAAACACAGTGGAATAGAATATAATAGAATATAATAGATACACAATGTTATATAATAGACTAGAAACACAGTGGAATAGAAAATAATAGAATAGAAACTCAATATAATAGACTAGAATAGAATTTAATAGAAACACAATGGAAAATAATAGAATAGAAACACAGTGGAAAATAATATAATAGAAAAACAATGGAATAGAATATCATTTAATTGAATTGAATAGAAAAACAGTGGAATATAATAGAAACACAATGGAATAGAATAGAATATCATTTAATTGAATAGAAACACAATGGAATAGAATATAATATCATTTAATTGAATAGAAAAACAGTGGAATAGAATATAATATCATTGAATTGAATAGAAAAACAGTGGAATAGAATATAATATCATTGAATTGAATAACAGTGGAATAGAATAATATAATTGAATTGAATAGAAAAACAGTGGAATAGAATATAATATCATTGAATTGAATAACAGTGGAATAGAATATAATATCATTGAATTGAATAGAAAAACAGTGGAATAGAATATAATATCATTGAATTGAATAACAGTGGAATAGAATAATAAAAGAATAGTATTGAATAGAAACACAGTGGAATAGAATAAAATATCAGATGGTTAATTAAATAACGTAGATGGACATTCTGTGACAGCTAGAGGTCTTTGTGCTAATGAAGTAGCTGCATTATTCATCCTACCATATTGTATCATTTACCTAATTCAGGGTTTTGGCTATTCATTTGAATCTTGATAAGCTGATACATGTGCTAGCCTTAACAAAGCATTGGGCTTTCATACTTTGACAAATTATATTGACAGAGATAGAATTCCTTACGTCAGTTCTCGCCAAGTCCTGGATGGATTTGTTGGGGAATAATGCTTTGAGCAGGGTTAGTCTGGGGGAATATGTAATGTGTGTGTGTCTGTGTGCGTCTGCAGAATGATGAAACACTGGCAGGAACGACTGGAGTCCTTTAGGGAGAAACATCAGAAGTTTCCAGAGACCCTGGCTGCTTACTCTCTAATGTACCATTTATCTCAATAAGACTGGATTAGTTATCATTTGTCCCAGTTTAAATGAAAAACAACTTATAAAGGCTTTATAATGTATACATAAAGTCTTCTTAAACACAATATAAATGCTTCACGAATCATCTATAAACTAATGTCATACTGTATAATGATTTATAAAGTGTGACATAACTCCCTATGTAGGGTGCATTGCCACACTATGTGAATCCCTAAAAAGGCTTTGCTTTATAACATTTGAAATAATGTGTTCTGACCACACTCTGACACTTCAACATAAAGTATATGTACATATAGACATGTATGTACTGTATGCTATATAAAGACTTCATAACTTGTGGTTCGCTTAAAGTGGGACCTTAACATTTAGGCAGATGAGTGCAGACAATACACACACACACACACACACACACACACACACACACACACTAGGGAGCTGAGTTCAGGATACCTCTGTAATGTCATTAGCTTATTGAACCCGCCTGGACCTCATCACAGACCGATAGTTTCAGGGTCTCCCTCTCTTCCCCTCTTCTCAGTCTCTCTTCCCTCTTTCCTCCCTCTGTTCCCCTCCCCCTCTTTTCCCCTCTCTCCCCTTCTCCACCCTCTTTTCCCCTCTCTCCCCTTCTCCACCCTCTTTTCCCCTCTCTCCCCTTCTCCACCCTCTTTTCCCCTCTCTCCCTCTCTTCCCCCTCTTTCCCCCTCTCTCCCCTTCTCCACCCTCTTTTCCCCTCTCTCCCCTTCTCCACCCTCTTTTCCCCTCTCCCCCCCTTTTCCTCTCCCCCTTTTCCCCCCTCTCCCCCCTCTTTCCCCTCTCCCCCTCTTTTCCCCTCTCTCCCCTTCTCCACCCTCTTTTCCCCTCTCTCCCCCTCTTTTCCCCTCTCTCCCCTTCTCCATCCTCTTTTCCCCTCTCTCCACCCTCTTTTCCCCTCTCTCCCCTTCTCCACCCTCTTTTCCCCCTCTCCCCATCCCCCTCTTTTCAGTCCCTCTTCCCCTTCTCCTCCCTCTTTCAACCCTCTCTCCCCTTCCCCCTCTTTTCCCATCTCTGCCCCCCTCCTCCTCTTTCCCCTCTCTCCTCCCTCTCTTTTCTCCCCTCTCTCCCCTTCTCCACCCTCTTTTCCTCCTCCCCTCCACCCTCTTTCCCCTCTCCCCTTCTCCACCCTCTTTTCCCCTCTCTCCCCTTCTTCCTCCTTTCCCCTCCTCCACCCCCCTTCTCCTCCTCTTTTCCCCCTCTTTCCATCTCTTTTCCCCTCTCTCCCCTTCTCCACCCTCTTTTCCCTCTCCCCCTTCTCCATCTCTTTTCCCTCTCTCCCCTTCTCCATCCTCTTTTCCCCTCTCTCCACCCTCTTTTCCATCTCCCCTTCTCCACCCTCTTTCCCCTCTCTCCACCCTCTTTTCCCCTCTCTCCCACCCTCTCCCCTTCCACCTCCACCCTCTTTTCCCCTCTCTCCATGAGTCTTTTCCCCTCTGTCTTCTCCAGTGTTTTCCCCTCTGTCTCATCCCTCTCTTCTCAGTCTCTCTTCTTTTCCTCCCTGTCCCCAACTCTCTCCCCTTCTCTTGTCTCCAGACATCTCTGTCCCACCTCCTCCCTTTCAACAGCCTCTGTCTTAGTGAGTCTTTGCCTCTCCAGCCTCTGTCTTAGTGACCCTCTCTCCCTCCTCCTAGTGAGTCTCCGTCTCCTCCCAGCCTCCCATCTTAGTCATCTCCCCCTCTCCTACCTCTCTTCTTAGTGAGTCCCCCTGTCCAGAGACAGCCTCTGTCTTATCCCATCTTTTCCAGCTCCCCCTCTCTCCCATCTCTTCCATCTAGAGACAGCCTCTGTCTCCCAGTGAGTCTTCCATCTAGAGACCCCTGTCTTCCCATCTCTTCCAGAGACAGTCTCTGTCTTATCCCATGTTTTCCATCTCCCCCTCTCCTCCCATCTCTCTAGTGAGACAGCCTGCTTCCTGTGCCCCCTAGAGACAGCCTCTGTCTTAGTGAGTGTTGTGTAGAGACAGCCTCTGTCTTAGTGAGTGCTGTGTAGAGACAGCCTCTGTCTTAGTGAGTGTTGTGTAGAGACAGCCTCTGTCTTAGTGAGTGTTGTGTAGAGACAGCCTCTGTCTTAGTGAGTGTTGTGTAGAGACAGCCTCTGTCTTAGTGAGTGTTGTGTAGAGACAGCCTCTGTCTTAGTGAGTGTTGTGTAGAGACAGCCTCTGTCTTAGTGAGTGTTGTGTAGAGACAGTCTCTGTCTTAGTGAGTGTTGTGTAGAGACAGTCTCTGTCTTAGTGAGTGTTGTGTAGAGACAGCCTCTGTCTTAGTGAGTGTTGTGTAGAGACAGCCTCTGTCTTAGTGAGTGTTGTGTAGAGACAGTCTCTGTCTTAGTCAGTGTTGTGTAGAGACAGCCTCTGTCTTAATGAGTGTTGTGTAGAGACAGCCTCTGTCCTCTGTCATATGAAGAATTTTGGTGTGGCCGGTGTCACTTTGCTTCTTGAAAGTCCAATAACTTGAATACTTGACTGCTGACCTGCAAAACATTTTGGGACTGTATTATTAACAGTGGACTAATGAAAACAACACTAAAGCAGTGGAGTTCCCCTTTAACAGCTGATACAGCTGGGAAGGGATGCTAACACTCACTACAACCACTAACAGACATAAACTCCCTCCTCCATCCATCACCTACTAAAGTCCTTGGTAGAGGTCTTCTATGATCCAATGTACCAAAATACACGAGCGCATCCGGAACTGGAATTATCCATAATGTCACGGACCTGGGTTGGATCTTATATGATTGTCAGGGGTCTCAGTGATGTGTAATTTTAACAGACTTGTCTGGAAGGGTCTATGACTCTGTCCTATCTAATACATGGACAGAGGATCTCTTCCTAGACCAGCTCTATGATTGAATACTGGTCCTCCTCTGATTACAACAATCAGGTCTCTCTCTTCCCTCTGAACCAGCTCTATGACTGAATACTCTCTCTTCCCTCTGATTACATCGCTCAGGGGGATCTGATCCCTCGCTCCGTTTCTGTCTGAAAGTCTTACTGGATCCTGGTAGTGTGTTTAGGCACGACATCCTGTGTGCCAAGTCTCCAGTCAAATTCTAATTCCTTCCTTTGTGTCATGAAATACAATTTGTAGATATTACCAAAGCAGTATTTATTTAAACTCTTATTTTACCTGGTAAATTGTTTGCGAACACATTCTCATTTACAGCAACGACTGGGGAATAGTTACACAACACATGGTACAAACATTATTGAGGCACAGACAACAGCACAAAGGGGAGAAGGTAGAGACAACAATACATCACACAAAGCAGCCACACCTGTCAGTAAGAGTGTCCATGATTGAGTCTTTGAGTGAAGAGATTGAGATCAAACTGTCCAGTTTGAGTGTTTGTTGCGTCGTTCCAGTCAGCGAACTGAAAAGAGGGCGACACACAGGGAGGGCGTGTGCTTTGAGGAGCAACTCTCTGCTCTCTGTCGTCCTACTGATCTGATAATATATCCTTCCTCAATAATAATAATATGCAGGAAGATACCGCCAATATATACCATGGAAATATATGCTAATATCCTCCCCTAATCATCAATATCCCTTGATATGTCAAAAATCTTTCGCAATATGCTTAATCTCTGTCTCTAATAATAATAATAATAATCTCTGTATATGTAATAATGTCTATGTCTGTCTGTCTGTAATCTGTCATAATATGTCATGATCTGTCTGTCATAATCTGTGTCTCTCTCTCTGTCTCTAATATGTCTCTCTCTCTCTCTCTGTCTCTCTCTCTATGTCTCTGTCTCTATGTCTGTCTCTCTCTCTCTCTGTCTCTCTCTCTGTGTCTCTCTCTGCTCATCTCGTCTCTATGTCTCTCTCTATCTACTCTATCTGGATATATGTCTGTATGTCTCTCTGTCTCTCTCTGTATGTCTCTGTCTCTATCTATATGATATCCTGGTCTCTGTAGTCACTATGTCTGTCTAGTTGTGTCTGTCTCTCTCTCTCTCTGTCTCTCTATAATCTCTGTCTCCTCTCCTCTCTCTCTATCTATCTAAATCTCTCTTTCTCTAATAATAATCTGTCTTCTATAATAATCTATGAGAGATAAATATGTCTGGATCTATGTCTTGTTATCTGTCTGTGTCTCATCTCTATGTCTCTCTGATGGTAATCTCTCTCTGTGTGTATCGCTGTCTTCTCTATGTCTCTAAAACTCTGTCTGTCTCTTCTCTGTCTGTCTCAGAATCTCATCTCTGTCTGTCTATCTGTCTGTCTCTCTGTCTGATATCATGTCTGTCTGATCTGTCTACTCTATCTCTCCTCACTCTAATGTATATATAATAATATCTATGTATATGTGTCTGTAATAATATAAATAAATATATGTAATAATAATGTATATATATATATATATATGTATATATATAATATATGTATATGTAATATATATATATATATATATATATATATATATATGTAATATAATATGTGTGTGTAATATAATAATATATGTAATATAATAATAATAATGTATATAATGTAATAATATATATGTAATATATATATACTATAATATCTCTAATCATCTCTATCTCTATCTAATATATAATAATCTAATCTATATATCTCTAATATGTCTAATATATATATATATATAATATAATAATCCTCTATCTAATATAATATCTATATAATAATCTCTAATAATAATAATAATAATGTCTAATATATAATAATAATATAATCTAATGTATCTCTCTAAAATCTCTCTCTGTATATATATATATCTGTAAATATATATATATATATATATATATATATATATATCTATCTATATGTATAATAATAATAATAATAATAATATATAATAATAATAATATATAATATATATATATATATAATAATAATAATAATAATAAATAATAATAATATGTATAATAATATAATAATAATAATAATAATATAATAATATGTATATATAATATATATAATAATAATATATAATAATAATAATAATATAATAATAATAATAATAATAATAATATATGTATAATATATATAATAATAATATACATATATTGAAAATAATATATATATAATATGTATATATTATATATATATATGTAATAATAATATCTATATAGATATTCAATATGTAATAATAATAATATAATATAAATCAATATATGTCTAAAATGTAATATAATATATCCTAATATCCTCATCTTTAATATGTCTAATATATGTCCATCCATGAATAATAATAATTAATAATAATCTCTAATAATCTGAATAACAGTGTAATAATAATGTATCTGTCATATAATCTATGTAATGTGTAATAATGTAAAATATCTGTCTAATAATATAAATATGTTTGCCAATATGTAATCTAATAATAATAATAATATGTGTATAATAATATATAATAATGTGTATGTAATATATAATAATATGTATATATATCTGTATAATAATAATATGTCTCTCTCTGTATATATATAAAATAATAATAAATCTGTAATCTCTAATGATGTGTATGTAATAATAATAATAATCTAATCAATAATATATCTCTATGTCTATATCTAGTGTGTAATCTATCTCTGTGTAATCTATCTCTGTCTCTCTCTCTCTCTCTGTCTCCTGTCTCTCTGTATATCTGTCTAATCTCTGTCTCTCTGTCTCTCTAATCTCTGTCTCTCTCTCTATCTCTCCCTGTATATGTCTCTCTAATGTCTCTCTATATGTATCTCTCTGTCTCTCCTATATATATGTCTGTCCTGTCTATAATCTCTCTCTGTATCTCTCTATCTCTGTCTCTGTATAATCTGTCTGTGATCTAATGCAACTCTCTCTCTATAGATGTCAATCTCTCTCTCTCCTCTCTGTCTCTCTCTCTCTCTCTCTCTCTCTCTCTGTCTCTCTCTCTGTCTATAATCTCTCTAAATAGATCTCTCTCTCTCTATGTATATCTCTGTCTCTCTGTGTCATCTCTCTCTAGATGTCTCTCTCCTGTCTCTCTCCCTAAATGTCTCTCTCTCTCTGTCTCATGTCTCTCTCTGTCTCTCTCTCCTCTGTCTCTGTCTCTCTCTCTCTCTGTCTCTGTCTCTCTCTCTCTCTCTCTCTCTCTCTCTGTCTCTCTCAGACAATGTCTGTATCTCTGTCTGTCTCTCTCTCTGTCTCTGTCTCTCTCTCTCTGTCTCTCTCTCTGTCTCTCTCTCTATGTCTCTCTCTCTCTAATGAATGTCTAATAATCTTTCTAATCTGTCTATATGTATATATGGCCCAATCTCTCTCTAATATGTCTCTATGTATCTCTAATAATAATAATCTGTCTCTAATCTTAATAATATATAAGGTATAATAATGTAAATAATAATAATAATAATATATAATAATAATCTGATCTAATAATAATCTGAGAAATAATATCTCTCTAATAATATCTAATATCTATGTAATCCCTCTGTCATAATATGTATATCTAATAATAATATCTCCCTAATATCTCTCTATATGTATAATAATATCTCTTCTATCTAATCTCTATATATATATAATATATATATGTATGTATCTCTATGTATATATAAAATAATAAAATATATATATCTCATATATTTAATATATATATAAAATGTATGTATATATCTCTCTAATCTCTCTATCTATATCTCTCTCTCTATATGTCTCTCTCTCTGTCTCTCTCTCTCTCTCTGTCTATCTCTCTCCTCTCTCTCTGTCTCTCTCTCTATCTCTCTCTCTCTCTCTCTCTCTCTCTCTCTCTCATCTCTCTCTCCCTCTCTCTCTCTCTCTCTCTCTCTCTCCTCTCTCTCTCTCTCTCTCTCTCTCTCTCTGTCTCTCTCTCTTCAATTCAATTCAATTCAATTCAAGGGCTTTATTGGCATGGGAAACATGTGTTAACATTGCCAAAGCAAGTGAGGTAGACAACATACAAAGTGAATATATAAAGTGAAAAACAACAAAAATTAACAGTAAACATTACACATACAGAAGTTTCAAAACAGTAAAGACATTACAAATGTCATATTATATATATATACAGTGTTCTAACAATGTACAAATGGCTAAAGGACACAAGATAAAATAAATAAGCATAAATATGGGTTGTATTTACAATGGTGTTTGTTCTTCACTGGTTGCCCTTTTCTCGTGGCAACAGGTCACAAATCTTGCTGCTGTGATGGCACACTGTGGAATTTCACCCAGTAGATATGGGAGTTTTTCAAAATTGGATTTGTTTTCAAATTCTTTGTGGATCTGTGTAATCTGAGGGAAATATGTCTCTCTAATATGGTCATACATTGGGCAGGAGGTTAGGAAGTGCAGCTCAGTTTCCACCTCATTTTGTGGGCAGTGAGCACATAGCCTGTCTTCTCTTGAGAGCCATGTCTGCCTACGGCGGCCTTTCTCAATAGCAAGGCTATGCTCACTGAGTCTGTACATAGTCAAGGCTTTCCTTAATTTTGGGTCAGTCACAGTGGTCAGGTATTCTGCCGCTGTGTACTCTCTGTGTAGGGCCAAATAGCATTCTAGTTTGCTCTGTTTTTTTGTTAATTCTTTCCAATGTGTTAAGTAGTTATCTTTTTGTTTTCTCATAATTTGGTTGGGTCTAATTGTGCTGCTGTCCTGGGGCTCTGTAGTGTGTGTTTGTGTTTGTGAACAGAGCCCCAGGACCAGCTTGCTTGGGGACTCTTCTCCAGGTTCATCTCTCTGTAGGTGATGGCTTTGTTATGGAAGGTTTGTGAATCGCTTCCTTTTAGGTGGTTGTAGAATTTAACAGCTCTTTTCTGGATTTTGATAATTAGTGGGTATCGGCCTAATTCTGCTCTGCATGCATTATTTGGTGTTCTACGTTGTACACGGAGGATATTTTTGCAGAATTCTGCGTGCAGAGTCTCAATTTGGTGTTTGTCCCATTTTGTGAAGTCTTGGTTGGTGAGCGGACCCCAGACCTCACAACCATAAAGGGCAATGGGCTCTATGACTGATTCAAGTATTTTTAGCCAGATCCTAATTGGTATGTTGAAATTTATGTTTCTTTTGATGGCATAGAATGCCCTTCTTGCCTTGTCTCTCAGATCGTTCACAGCTTTGTGGAAGTTACCTGTGGTGCTGATGTTTAGGCCAAGGTATGTATAGTTTTTGTGTGCTCTAGGGCAACAGTGTCTAGATGGAATTTGTATTTGTGGTCCTGGTGACTGGACCTTTTTGGAACACCATTATTTTGGTCTTACTGAGATTTACTGTCAGGGCCCAGGTCTGACAGAATCTGTGCATAAGATCTAGGTGCTGCTGTAGGCCCTCCTTGGTTGGTGACAGAAGCACCAGATCATCAGCAAACAGCAGACATTTGACTTCGGATTCTAGCAGGGGAGGCCGGGTGCTGCAGACTTTTCTAGTGCCCTCGCCAATTCGTTGATATATATGTTGAAGAGGGTGGGGCTTAAGCTGCATCCCTGTCTAACCCCACGACCCTGTGTGAAGAAATGTGTGTGTTTTTGCCAATTTTAACCGCACACTTGTTGTTTGTGTACATGGATTTTATAATGTCGTATGTTTTACCCCCAACACCACTTTCCATCAGTTTGTATAGCAGACCCTCATGCCAGATTGAGTCGAAGGCTTTTTGAAATCAACAAAGCATGAGAAGACTTTGCCTTTGTTTTGGTTTGTTTGATTGTCAATTAGGGTGTGCAGGGTGAATACATGGTCTGTTGTACGGTAATTTGGTAAAAAGCCAATTTGACATTTGCTCAGTACATTGTTTTCATTGAGGAAATGTACGAGTCTGCTGTTAATAATAATGCAGAGGATTTTCCCAAGGTTACTGTTGACACATATTCCACGGTAGTTATTGGGGTCAAATTTGTCTCCACTTTTGTGGATTGGGGTGATCAGTCCTTGGTTCCAAATATTGGGGAAGATGCCAGAGCTAAGTATGATGTTAAAGAGTTTTAGTATAGCCAATTGGAATTTGTTGTCTGTATATTTGATCATTTCATTGAGGATACCATCAACACCACAGGCCTTTTGGGTTGGAGGGTTTTTATTTTGTCCTGTAACTCGTTCAAGGTAATTGGAGAATCCAGTGGGTTCTGGTAGTCTTTAATAGTTGATTCTAAGATCTGTATTTGATCATGTATATGTTTTTGCTCTTTATTCTTTGTTATAGAGCCAAAGAGATTGGAGAAGTGGTTTACCCATACATCTCCATTT
Source organism: Oncorhynchus tshawytscha (assembly GCF_018296145.1). Classification (NCBI taxonomy): domain Eukaryota; kingdom Metazoa; phylum Chordata; class Actinopteri; order Salmoniformes; family Salmonidae; genus Oncorhynchus; species Oncorhynchus tshawytscha. The sequence continues at coordinate 33,010,123 of NC_056453.1, forward strand.
TGGATAGATAATTCTTCGTGTTGTTGTTTGTTTAGTGTTTTCCAATTTTCCCAGAAGTGGTTAGAGTCTATGGATTCTTCAATTGCATTGAGCTGATTTCTGACATGCTGTTCCTTCTTTTTCCGTAGTGTATTTCTGTATTGTTTTAGTGATTCACCATAGTGAAGGCGTAGACTCAGGTTTTCCGGGTCTCTATGTTTTGGTTGGACAGGTTTCTCAATTTCTTTCTTAGATTTTTGCATTCTTCATCAAACCATTTGTCATTATTGTTAATTTTCTTCGGTTTTCTATTTGAGATTTTTAGATTTGATAGGGAAGCTGAGAGGTCAAATATACTGTTAAGATTTTCTACTGCCAAGTTTACACCTTCACTATTACAGTGGAACGTTTTACCCAGGAAATTGTCTAAGAGGGATTGAATTTGTTGTTGCCTAATTGTTTTTTGGTAGGTTTCCAAACTGCATTCCTTCCATCTATAGCATTTCTTAATGTTACTCAGTTCCTTTGGCTTTGATGCCTCATGATTGAGTATTGCTCTGTTTAAGTAGACTGTGATTTTGCTGTGGTCTGATAGGGGTGTCAGTGGGCTGACTGTGAACGCTCTGAGAGACTCTGGGTTGAGGTCAGTGATAAAGTAGTCTACAGTACTACTGCCAAGAGATGAGCTATAGGTGTACCTACCATAGGAGTCCCCTCGAAGCCTACCGTTGACTATGTACATACCCAGCGTGCGACAGAGCTGCAGGAGTTGTGACCCGTTTTTGTTGGTTATGTTGTCATAGTTGTGCCTAGGGGGCATATGGGGAGGAATGCTGTCACCTCCAGGCAGGTGTTTGTCCCCCTGTGTGCTGAGGGTGTCAGGTTCTTGTCCGGTTCTGGCATTTAGGTCACCACAGACTAGTACATGTCCCTGGGCCTGGAAATTATTGATTTCCCCCTCCAGGATGGAGAAGCTGTCTTCATTAAAATATGGGGATTCTAGTGGGGGATATAGGTAGCACACAGGAGGACATTTTTCTCTGTTAGGATAATTTCTTTTTGAATTTCTAGCCAAATGTAGAATGTTCCTGTTTTGATTAATTTAATGGAGTGAGTTAGGTCTGCTCTATACCAAATTAGCATACCCCCTGAGTCCCTTCCCTGTTTCACACCTGGTAGTTTGGTGGATGGGACTACCAGCTCTCTGTAACCTAGAGGGCAACCAGTGGGTCCATCTCCTCTATACCAGGTTTCTTGCAGGATGACAATGTCTGTCGATTTCTTTGGTGAAGTCGGGTTTCTGCTCTTTAGGCCAAAGGCAGATGACCTCAGGCCTTGGATATTCCAGGATAATATAGTGAAGGCTTTTTGTTCCATAGAGTGTCAATGTTGTTGGTCATGGTTTAGCCTCAGGCCAGTAAGTGTGAGCAGAGCCTGCTGAGCATCTGGTACATGCCATTGGCTTGCAGGCGAGTGTGAAGTGGGGGGTTGGGACTGTTTGCCCGCTCACTACCTGGGCGTATGTGTGGCTTCCATGTTGAGGCCCTCTTTGCGGGGGGTGGGGTGCATGGGGTGGGCAGGAGTGGCATAGGTCTGATCTGGGGGGCCTAAATGGGTGTGGGCATGGTTCGTGGGGGGTGTTGATTGGTTGGGGTGGGGTGTGGATGTCTCTCTGTACTCTGGTCTGGATGTAATTTCTCTTGGCGTATATCTCGCTTTTTCTCTCTATCCTCTAGGTCAGGGGGATAGTCCTGCAGATCTGGGAGGGTGTCTCGCTGGTCTGGGTGGGGTGTCTATCTGATCTGTTGCTCCTGTGTGAAGTGTTGGGGATACGTTTATATATCTCCTTTCTCTCTCCGGGCAAAGGTGGGCACTGCTGCCTCTAGAGGTGGACCTGGTCATAGAGGCTGTTCTCTCCAGGGTGGAGT